>NC_061118.1:144259526-144266059 GCF_002878395.1 Capsicum annuum
AAAAAAAGGTAAAATAGACATTTATGACATGTCTGTTTCAGCTACTTCAATCGTAGTTTTATTATATCACCTTAAATTAATTATTATAAGTCATTTAGATATTAAAAAATTAATAATATTTAATAAATAATAAAATAGATATAAATGATAAATCAATTCTTGATGTTTTGAATTAATAGGACATCTTATATGATATTTATTTAAAAAAAATCACAAGTATGTTTGCTCCATGATTTTACAGTATTACCCCTAATTAATTATTTTAAGACATTTAGTTATAAGAAAATTAATAATATTTTATTAAAAAAAAGGTAAAATAGACATTTATGACATGTCTACTTCAGTTGTTTCAACCGCAATTTGACTATATCACTCATAATTAATTATTATAAGTCATTTAGGTATTAAAAATTTAATAATATTTAATAAAAATAAAATTAACATAAAATGATAAATTAATTCTTGATGTTTTAAATTAACATGACATCTTATATGAGACTCATTTAAATTTTTAATTTTGCTATATCACTTCTAATTAGGTATTATAAGTCATTTAGGACATATCCACTTCGCTGCTTCAATCATAAAGTTTTGTTGACTCTCGAATTTATTTCAGTACTACTTAAATTGAAATAGAAGAAAAAGTATTATAAATCATAATAATTAAAAACTTAAATTATTTTAAGAATAAAATTGAATATCAATGCCACAAAAATTTGGATAAAGAGAGTAATATATATTATTTAAAAATTACATAAAAAATATTATAAATTACTATAGCTAACAATTTAAAATATTTAAAAACATATTAAGAATCTGATTGATTATCTAAATTATATTTGTGTCATGTAAATTCGAGATAGTTTTGACATTTTATAATTTTCTTGTTTAGTGTTTTAATTTAATAATTTGTTGATCCAAATGATGTTTTCGAATTTAACTTGTTTTAAAAATTTAGTACTTTGTTTATTTTAATTTATTTAATTTATTTTGGTAAAATATTATATATTTAAAAATTATGCAAAAAAAAATAATTATAAGTCATAACTATTAACATCTTATAATATTTTTAAAACATATAGTAAAAAATATGATTGACTTTTGAAATTCTAATAGTGTCACATAAGTTGCAATAAAGCAAGTAACATAAATTATTTGAAATTACATTAAAAGATGTAAAGGTAGAGGTATGGACTGCGTACATCTTACCCTCCCCAGACCTCACTATGTGGGAATACACTGTGTTTGTTGTTGTTTGTTGTTGTAAAACATTTAAAATAATATATTAGTAAAAAAAATTGATTGACTCACTAAATTCTAAAATTAGAACAAAGCGAATAACATGAATTACTAAATTACATAAAAGATACAATAAATCACAATGATTAGCAACTTAAATTATTTAAAAATTTGATTGACACTCCAAATGCTATTTGTGCTACATACATTAAGATAACGTAAATAACATATATTGGGCCTGTGCTGGCACGGGCTACAGTATCTAGTACTATATATAAGTGTGAGTTAGCACACAACGTATGGTTGTCATGTGTGTTTGTTGGAATTTGTAGTTTGTTTAAGGGTATTTTAGGTATTTTGCATTTTATTATTTTTTCAAGTTATTGTACCTAGATGCGCTATGCATGTACTTCTTTTACTTTGTACCATAAAGCCCAGCATAAGTTGGATTTATTACCAAAAAAGCTGTATTTTAGCTTTTCCAGCAGGTAGGTCCCACTTATTATTTTGGGATATTTTCATTAATAGTTTTCAATTATGTTTCAATTATTTTTTCAATATATACATGGACCCGTATTTAATTTGATTTTTTATATGAGATTCACTTAAATTTTTTTACATATATTTTTATAGCAATTTTGCTATATCACTTCTAATTAATTATTGGGAGTCATTTAATACATATCTGTTTTGCTACTTAATAGTGATATTTGGTTGACTCTCAAAATTATATCTTTGTCGTTTAAATTGGAATACAAGAAAAAGTATCTAAATCACAAAAATTAAAAACTTAAAATATTTTTAAAAAATAATTGACTAATAATGCCACAAAAATTTGAACAAGGAGAGTAAAATAAATTATAATAGCTAAAAGTTTAAAATATTAAATTACAAGGCTAAAAGGGTATGATAAATTACAATAGCTAACAACTCGAAAAAAATATATATTTAAAATATAATTGATCGTCTAAACTTTAATGTAATTATTTTATTTTTAATTTTAACTTGTTATATACTTGAAAAATTATAATAATTATTAGTTAAAATTATTTGGAGACAGAGAAAAAGTTTTGGTTGACTCGAAATTTTAACAGTGTTACATAAATTGAGATATACTATTTAAAAAATTTCTGAAAAGTAATATAAATAACAATAATGCAACATTAATTGGGATAAATTATTTGAAAATTCCATGAAAAATAATATAAATCACAATAATTATCAATCTAAAATATTTGAAAAATGTATAAAAAAATATGCTTGACTTTTTAAATTCTACTGATGTCATATTAATTGAGATAAAGGGCTATTATTTGAAAATTACGTAGAAAGTCGCATAAATCATAATATACTTAACAATATAAAATATCTAAAACTATATATAACAAATTTGATTGATTTTCTCAAATATTTTATCAGTGTCACATAAATTGAGATAAAAATAGCATATAACATTCAAAAAGTAACATATTGGGCCCGTGCTAGCACGGGCTCCGATATCTAGTTACTACTATATATAAGCGTGAGTAAGTGGCAGCTGCAAGCAGGCAGCTGACGGTCGACATGTCTGCTTTCAGCTGTCTGCTTGCTCCGTAATTTTATTATTTCACCTCTAATTAATTATTATATGATATTTATGTATTAAAAAAATAATAATATTTAATAAAAAATGTTATAAATATTTATAAAATAAAATAGACATTTATGACATGATTGTTTCAGCTGCTTCAACTTCAGCTTCAATTTTACTATATATTACTACTGTATATAAGCATCAGTGGCAGGCAGTTGGAAGCAGTCAACTGGCGTTCGACATGCTTGCTTCCAGCTGTCTACTTGCTCTGTGATTTTACTATATCGTCCCTAAGTAATTATTATATGACATTTACTTATTTAAAAAAATAATAATATTTAATAAAAAAAAAATAGACATTTATAAAGTAAAATAGACATTTATGATATGGTTGTTTCAGCTGTTTCAATTGTAATTTTACTGTATCACCTATAATGAACTATTATGAGTCATCTAAGTGTTTAAAAATTGATAATATTTATTTTATAAAAGGTGATATATACATAAAATGATAAATTAATTCTTGATATTTTAAATTAATTTGACATCTTATGTGAAGCCATTTAAAAAAATTTACAAGTATTTTTATAGCAATTTTTTTATATCACTGTTAATTAGTTATTATGAGTTATTCAAGACATTTTGATTTTGCTATTTTAATCATGATATTTAATTTTCTCTCGAAATTATATCAGTGTCGTTTAAATTGAAATAGTTAAAAATATTATAAATTACAATAATTAAAAACTTAAATTACTTTAAAAATCTAAATTCACCATCAATACCATAAAAGTTTAAACAAGAAGACTATTATAAATTGCAATAGCAAACAATTTAAAATAGTAAATTACAATGGCGAAAAAGTACTATAGATTATAATATTTGGCGATGTCATATTAATTAGGATAAAGAGATATTGCTTGAAAATTACGTTGAAAGTCGTATAAATTTAAATTACAATAATTAAAAACTTAAATTATTTTGAAATTCTAAATTCACTATTAATACCACAAAAGTTTAAACAAGAATAGTATTATAAATTACAATAGCAAATAGCCTAAAATATTAAATTACAACGTCGAAAAAATATTATAGATTACAATAGTTATCGATGTCATATTAATTAGGATAAAGGGATATTACTTGAAAATTACGTTGAAAGTCGTATAAATCATAATATAATTAACAACTTAAAATATCTAAAATTATATATAACAAATCTAATTGACTTTCACAAATATTAATCAGTGTCATATAAATTTAACTAAAAAAATAACATATAATATCTAAAAAGTAGCACATTGTGCCCATGTTGGCACTGGCTCTAATATCTAGTTACTACTATATATAAGCGTGAGTGAGTGGCAGCTGAAAGCAGGCAGCTGACGATCGACATGTCTGCTTTCAGCTGTCTGCTTACTCCGTGATTTTATTATTTCACCACAAATTAATTATTATATGATATTTACGTATTAAAAAAATAATAATATTTAATAAAAAATATTATAAATCTTTATAAAATAAAATAGCTAGAAAGCAGGCAGCTGACGATCGACATGTCTGCTTTCAGCTACCTGCTTGCTCCGTGATTTTACTATTTCACCCCTAATTAATTATTATATGATATTTACTTATTAAAAAATAATAATATTTAATAAAAATTATAAATATTTATAAAATAAAATAGACATTTATGACATGATTGTTTCAGCTACTTCAACTGCAATTTTACTATATAATCCATAATTAATTATTATAAGTCATCCAAGTATTTAAAAATTAATAATATTTATTCTAAAAAAGGTAAAATAAACATAAAATGATAAATTAACTATTGAGGTTTTAAATTAATTTGACATCTTATATGAAACCCACTTAAATTTTTTTCACAAGTATTTTTATAGCAATTTTGCTTTATCACTTCTAACTAGTTATTATGAGTCATTCAAGACGTGCCTGTTTTGTTACTTCAATCGTAATATTTGGTTGACTCTCAAAATTATATCAGTATCACTTAAATTGAAATAGAAAAAAATATTATAAATCACAATAATAAAAAATATATATTACTGGCAAAATATAAATTGACTATCAATACAATTACAATTGCAAACAGCTTGAAATACTAAAGTACAACGACGAAAAAGTATTATAGATTACAATAGCTAACAACTTAAATTTTTTTAAAACTTATTAAAAATATAATTAATTATTTTATTTTATTTGTATCACATAAATTGAGGTAAAAAATAAGATACAGCACGGGCCTTCCACATCTAGTTCTTACTATATATAAGTGTGAGTGAAGCACGCAGGTGATGGTTGTCATGTGTGCTTCCTCACAGGGACATTTTAGTTTTTGCATGTGCCAACCAAAGGATATTATAGTCTTTTAATTGGGTTATTCTTTGTGGTATTTCCACAGCAATACACGTTCCTACGTTGTTTTACATGCACAACTTACATTGTTCCTTTCACATCTTCTCGGATCTTCTTCTCCGTTTTCAACAGTTTGTTTCTTTCGCAACTTCTGGACTCTACTTCTCCATTTCCAGGTATGTATGTATATCTTTGGGTTCTCTATGTATTGATTAGTCTGCTTTTAGATCAGATGTTTAGAGTTGAAATTCTTTTTTAATCTGTTTGCTTATGATTCCAGCTTATTCAGTGAGAGTAATTTAGGGGAAAACAAATTGTGGGGTATTTTTTTATTCTCTCTTTCGTTTTATGGTTTGATGCTTTGGAGAAAAAGAAGCATCAGCATCAGCATCTTACTGATGTAATTCATTATTTATGTCACTTTTGCTGTCTAAGTGTTTGTTAAAATGCTCCAACGAAGCTGCTTGCTTGGATTTCAATTTTCTAGGATATGAGTGAATAAATTTCAGCAGCTTTTAGTTCTGATTTTTTATTAATTGTCAAAAACATGAGCTATCCTTCCCATTTAGCTACCTAAACTATCACTCCTTTTGTATTAAAATACATTTCGACGTTTATTTTTACTTACTTTGTTAAGGATCAATAGCAGTAATCTTAAGGATCAACATATTTGTTATTGCGAAACTAAGTTTGCCACGTCGTCGACACGTTAACATTCTCAGTAGTGTATGTTTACTGTTTTTCCCCCTTCTCAAATTACATTACCTCACAATTTCTATCATTTTCAGTTATGAATAAATAACATACCCGCTTGTCTTGATATGTGTTTTGTCCATGTTAGAAATCCCTCAAAGTTTGAATTTTTAACTGTGATTCTTGATTTATTGTTATGGAATGCTATTGAAGGTATCATTGATGATATCTTAAGCTCTCAAACCATGGTACCTAGACATTCTTTTTTTTCCTCTGTGAAGCTTATTCATGCCCATATAGATCAGTATACATAGCTCCACTCAATCTTCATTTAGCACCGTGGATTTTAGTCTAAAAAGTCATGTTCCCTTGAGGCACAAAAGGGTCACATGATGGGGTTGAGCAGGTGCAGGATAAATGTGTTTTCAAGGTTACGCGGAGAGGAATAATTATTTTAAGAACTGATGCAGGGCAGAGAGGGTAAATAACACACTAATCTACTAGATACCACAGACCGTAAACTATCCATCAATTAGTGCAGAATAAACCAAAAAGGTACAACTTGCTCTGCCTGGAGTTCTGCCAGTTTAGTGCCAAGCCTATCAAAATAATAAATTCAGAAATTAGACGAGAGGAAAGAAAAAATCCT
>NC_061118.1:144269059-144280846 GCF_002878395.1 Capsicum annuum
ATTGGTAAAAACAATACTCACAACATATTCTCACTAAAAACTACAGCCCAGTCCGCAAAAAAGAGCATCTTAAATCCTGAAAAACCAGCCCTTCAAAACTTCAGAATTTATGCAAGAGTTATATTAGTTATTTGCTCACCAAAACAAAGATGAAGTTGGTATTATAGGTTTTCTTTTGTAATTTTGCCAGGTATTTCATTATGTTCCTTGCAATATTTGGTTCTTGTAGCTTCAACTTAAAAAGTTCTTTTTTTAGTTGCATGCACGTATTTTTCCTTCTGTCTTTTCTTCTGTATCTGCTCACCTACAGCTTGAGTTGGATGAGAATAAGGTGAGCCTGGTGAAGGTAGTGAAGCATGAGCATAAGGTGTTTAAATGCGCCAGTTGAGGTGGGCATGAAAGCTACTCCCATAGCTGATGTGTGCTTACTTTCCTACATTTAATGACTTGTGTTCTTACAATGATATCAACAACCAATTGCCTGGTGCTCAAAAAGCTCAATGTTGCGTTCTTACATTTAACTAATTGCTCAAGAAGCTATGTTATATGCGAAGCTTACTTTAGAATGATTATAACACCTACAAAAGCATATGTGCTAATTGTGATATGTACAATTTTTCCCCTTATAATATCCAAACCCCTTTCGACTGAAAATTACATGTTTGAACATAGTTAAAAAAAATTGATGTATATTTATAGTAGATGTTGAATAAACCCCCTTAGCTTCTTCTTTTGTTTACTTCTTCATGTTTTGGCCATCGGCCGTTAGTGAAAACCTTGACTCCGCCATGATTTATCTTATCTGTAGCTACAGCTAGCCTACATATCTAGAGGTTGTTATAGGAGATTGGTGGGTATGTTGTGGTGTATCCTCCCGTTGTTCATCGGTATGATAAAATCAAGGGATACTCTTTTTCAGAAGAGAAAGATCTACATGTGAATGTTGGACGTTTAACAAAGTTTGTGGTAGCGTGAAGATCAGCTAAACACAGATTAAAGATGTCCACTTCACTGCAGCAAGGCTTCAAGATTTTATTGTTGTTGGGTACATGCAGCATTGGTTAATGTCTTTAGAGTTGAATCGGCCATGGGCAAGCATAGGCCATGGCGACAGGAAGGAATTCATATCTTAGAAGTTACCATATGTACATGTTGGGGATAGAAGAGATTGGTGTGAATTATGAAATTGTCAATCTGATTAAGTGGACGAAAAATTTTGGCAACGTTGTGCTCATGCCTTGGAGTGGAGATTGCTTTATGGTAGGATATTTAGGACATTTATTATATTATCAAACCAGAAAAATGTAGATGTTGCCGTTGAAAAAGGAAATTTGGATTATATATACAGGTTAGTCATCAACATCTTTTTCTTCATATTTTACTTTCCAGTAATAAGTTTATGACTTCTTCTCTTCCGTCATTTCTTTTGCCTGTAGCAGCATGACTTCTAAAGGTGGAAGTAAACTCAAGATTCTTAGTAGCTATGTTATCTACGGAGCTTCATTTAGCATGGTTATAACACTTATAAACTCATGTGTTCTAATTGTGCAATATTAGAACGTTCTCAATATTTATCACAAAAACATTGTATGTTTTTTACTTGAATTATTGAGCTTGCGCTGGCGCGGGTTCTTCCATCTAGTACTATACATAAGTGTGAGTTAGCATACAACACATGGTTGTCATGTGTGTTTGTTGGAATTTATAGTTTGTTTAAAGGTATTTTAGGCATTTTTATTTTATTGTTTTTTCAAGTTGTTGTACTTAGATGCATTATGCATGTACTTCTTTTACTTTGTACCATAAAGCCTAGGATAAGTTGGATTTATTACCAAAAAAGCTGTATTTTAGCTTTTTCGACAAGTAGGTCCCACTTATTATTTTGGGATATTTTCATTAATAGTTTCCAATTATATATCAATTATTTTTTGAATATATACATGGACCCGTATTTAATTTGATTTTTTATATGAGATTCACTTAAATTGTTCTACTCATATTTTTATAGCAATTTTGCTATATCACTTCTAATTAATTATTAGGAGTCATTTAATACATATCTGTCGGTCGACATATCTGCTTCCAGCTGCCTGCTTGCTCCGTGATTTTACTATTTCACCCCTACTTAATTATTATATGATATTTACGTATTAAAAAATAATAATATTTAATAAAAATTATAAATATTTATAAAATAAAATAGACATTTATGACATCATTGTTTCAGCTGCTTCAACTGCAATTTTACTATATAATCCATAATTAATTAATATGAGTCATCCAAGTATTTAAAAATTAATAATATTTATTCTAAAAAAGGTAAAATAAACATAAAATGATAAATTAACTATTGAGGTTTTAAATTAATTTGATATCTTATATAAAACCACTTAAATTTTTTTCACAAGTATTTTTATAGCAATTTTGCTTTATCACTTCTAACTAGTTATTATGAGTCATTCAAGACGTGCCAGTTTTGTTACTTCAATCGTAATATTTGGTTAACTCTCGAAATTATATCAGTATCACTTAAATTGAAATAGAAAAAAAATATTATAAATCACAATAATCAAAAATTTATATTACTTTCAAAATATAAATTGACTATCAATACAATTACAATTGCAAACAACTTAAAATAGTAAAGTACAACGACGAAAAAGTATTATAAATTACAATAGCTAACAACTTAAAAAAATTTAAAACATATTAAAAATATAATTAATTATTTATTTTATTTGTATCACATAAATTGAGGTAAAAAATAAGATATATCCACATCTAGTAAGGAATAAAAAGCCAGGGATAAAGATGATAGATTCATGGACAACTACAGAGATATACTTTAAACAAAATCGAAAAGCAATTTTTGATGTAATTTAAGGGGAAGGCCGAAAGGGGACATAATTGTATGAATCCTGTTTCTGTTATTTGTAGGGTGCTTTAATTTCATTATATTGATGTAAAATTCTTCTCTAAAATATCAGTAGAGCTTAGGTTGATGTACGAAACGTGGAATATGTTGAAATGGAGGGAGTATTATAAAAATGTACATTTTGGTACATTAGTATAACACCATGGTACATTAGTATAACATTACGAGATTCAAGAGTTTTTTTTTTTTACTTTTTAAACTCCTTAACAAATAAAAACCAGAAAAACAGATTAAAATCGAGGAGTATTAAAAGGTGCATGTCGATATTATTTTTGAGAGATGAAGCAATATTAACTAAAACACGAGGAGCTCCCCAACAGAATTTATTATGGATTCAATATTCATGATGTTGTATCCACAGATGCACCAATAAAGAGAATTAAATGCTAAAACTTATTTTTTGCTGGCTATTTTTATTCTACATGCATCTCTTCAGGCGTAAAAATGCTTCTACCATATTTGGCAACAATTATACTATATTGAGATAAAAAATAAAGACATCAAATATGTACATTTTCTTACTATTACCATATACAATTATTTAACATCTAAATTTAGGAAATAGATTCATCCACCCTACAGAAGAGTTGAGACAAATTTGGAAATTAGTTAATACATAAAAATGACCCTGAACTTGACACCAAATTATAACTTTGACCTTAAACTTTGACAGTGCACAAATATGACCTTTAACTATTCAAAACTGTACAAATATGACCTCCAATCCTACGTGACAAAATGCGTGTTCAACACGCAAAACTAGGCGCGTCCAGCTTAAAATCTAAGGGCATAATACATAAATATGACCTTAAACTTTGACAGTGCACAAATATGACCTTTAACTATTTAAAACTACACAAATATGACCTTTAAATGACTCTTCACTGTTATTTTTTCATTATTTTTGGCTCAAAGATGAAAATCGCATCTAATTTCTTTTGTCATTGCGGAAAAAGAGAATATTGAAGATTTATTAATTAGGCGGGTCAGCCTCATATGAAAAAATCAAGCGGGAATGTATATATATATATTATAAAGCAAAGGACGAATTTAAGTTATATAATATATCTAAATATTATTTATTTAAATATTAAATTAAAGATGAAACTATACTAATAATTAAAAAAATTATAGTTTTAATAAAACGTTATTAAATTAATGTTATTAAGGATAGTAGTAGTAGTATATTAAATTAACGTTATCAAATTAACGTAATTAAAAGATGTTATTAAATTAACGTTATTAAAACGTTATTAAATTAACGAGTTGCGGACCTACGTGGTTGCCATGGGGTTCACCCGAACCCCCTCGGTAAAAAAATTACGTTGTATATATATAAGATAGAAAATGTATATTTATGTACGTATATTAATGTTGAACCACATGAAACAAGACACTTAGATAGCCCGGGTGTTATTTGCTCTTCTTGGGTGCTTCCTTCAGCCTACTGTGTTTTTTTTAATTAAAAAAAAGCTAGGTGTTGCTGCTATAAATAAATAAAATAATAATAATAATAATAATTTTTTAAAATTAGAAAAAATTTAGGTGTTGCTACTATAGAAATAAATAAAAAAATTATTATTATTATAATAATAATAACAACAACAACAACAACAACAATAATAATAATAATAAAAACGACGTCGTTTTAACACAAAAAGCAAAACTTTGACAATGCACAAATATGACCTTTAACTATTCAAAACTGCACAAATATGACCTCTCTCCAAGTCAGTCCTTTTAACGACGTGGCACCGTGTGATTGGATTACCTTTCCACGTAGGCGCGAGTGAAACTCACGCATGGAATTGCAAAATCGGAGGTCGTATTTGTTCAGGTTTTGAATAGTTAAAGGTCCTATATGTGCACTATCAAAGTTTAAGGTCAAAGTTATAATTTAGTGTCAAGTTTAGGGTCATTTTTATGTATTAACTCTTTAGAAATAGATTCAGTAACTACACACTAAAATGGGCTACATGCCGTGTAGCTTGTAGATTGATCATGAGAAATTGTCTTAAGTCTTTTCCAAAAGATACTTTTTACATGATATGGTATATATCGTTGTCAATCCCTTGGATTGCTACGAAAAACACCATCAGATTTCAAAGTAGCACGATCTAATTCATGTAAGATTTTTTTTTTTGGCATTCAAATAAATTAAGAAAATAAACATAGAATTTAAAACTTAATATAAATTGGGTGGGTTAGATTATGACTCAATTTTTAGCTTATTTTAGCCAACTGGCCATTTTAGCTCAAGTTACTTTTAGCCCGCCACTTATGAACGTGACTCCGTGTAACATGCTCAAAGCGAACCTGTCTATTTGAACCACTACTGCAATCTCAAATATTCTTGTAACAACGTTAAAATAAATTTGAAGCATTAAATCATTAACTGACTATAGTTCACTAGTCTATGTTACAATCAGATTAGCTAGGTACATAAAAACAGACAAGAGAAAAATTTTAATATGCATCCTAATTATTACTATCAGTTAATTATTGTACTAGCTGCTATCACATTTTTTCCCCTTTGAAAGGTAGTGTGGAAAATAAAGGGAAAGTTGCAGAAAATGTTCATGTTCTTTCCTCTTCAGAATCAAAAGGAAATGAAAAAAAAAAAGGAAAAGCCAAAGTCAAAGGCTTTATTCCAACAACACGTGGCAGTAATCTACCCTTTTCATTCAACATATTTCAATCCTAGCCATTCACCTGACTTTGGTAGAACCTTCCACCAAGGCACGTGAGAGGCACAACACTTAGCATAGGAAGGAATAAAATTTGTTATAGAGGTTACATAGACAACCACTAGGAATTAGACATGGAATTATCATTTTAGGATTATTTTAATTCTTTCTTTGCATTCAAGTTATGAACCATGTATAATAAATCTACTGTTCAAAGATATATCAATCAGAAAATTTTTCCCAGTGTATTGCTCTTGAATTTCTACATGGTATCAGAGCAAGCATAATCATTCATCCAAATCATCATTCTAAAATCCTTAATCCTTAATCCATGGTAGAACACTCGAGTAGTAGTCCCACTACACTTATATATGTATCAACAGTTGTTGGAACCATAGCAACAAATGATCACAATCACCCCTTGTAATACCCTACACTTTTCCTAGCTTAAATTCATCCCTAGAATGTTAAGGAATAGCTTCCAAAATGAATACTATTTATTTGGTGTGGAATCCCTTATATTTGGACTTTCCATTGCGTAGAAAATTGAATTAGCTTTCCAGCAATAAAAGATTCGCCTAAATCCGATAACCGGATAAAAGGTTATGGTTATTTTAAGTTCATATCGCAAAACACCGTCGTTTGGATCCTTAAAGCGTCGCGGATCAGTGTAAATTCTGAATTATCCCATTCCAGTGGCCCTCCAAGATATTGACGTATCGCGGAGTGGGTCAATTTCCCGTTTGTCAATTTTTAGAGGTCCAACACGATAATGGCACATCGCGCCATGTGACAAAATGGTATTCCAAAGGGGCACCGCGATGTCTCCATGTCGCGAAGTCTGCCCAGTTTCTATTTGTTAATTTTCAGTAAGCCACCGCGATAGTGGTGTGTCGCGGTGGCCACCCAGATCGGGAAAAATGTACGTTTTCCAGTTTTGTATAAAAGTTTAAAGGGGGTATTTTGGTAAATCACCAACCCCCAGTCTGTCCAAAAATAATAGATTAATCATATTTGAGAGCACTTTATGCTTTATTCATTATTCTCTCTTAAACAAAACCCTAAGGCTCATACTTTCTCTCCAAAAAATTCAAAATTTCTCCATTAATTCTCCAAGACTTCAAGATTGAGAATTCTCAATTCAAGAACTCTAAGAAGTCATCTCTAAAACATCAATAGAGAACCAAGATTCAAGTTTTAGCATCTAGATCATCAAATTAAGGTATGTGGGGTTTGAACAAGGATAATTCTTTCATCCTTGTGCCCAAAACTTATTTAAATTTCAAAGTTATATGATTTTATATGATTTCCCATGAATTTGAAATTAGGGTTCATACCCAATGATGCCATTTACAAGATTATGATATTTCAAGTGAATTATAAGTTGAATTGCAAGTTTATTTTCATATGTTTATGCTTATTGCAGTAATTTTCAGATTTTGAGATGAATTATCATTATTTTCATTATCAAGCATGATTATTATAATATTTGACATGAGTTTGATACGTGGATTTTAAGCCTTAAGTTTATATGTTGAGATTTTGAGAAAAATGATGCTTTAAGCATCTTATGAGCTGATTATATCAGATTTATAATAAAGTTTTTATCTTTTGATCCTCAGATTAGTTTTGGAATCCACTTTTCGAATTATTATAGATTTTACCAAATTAATGCATAATTGGTTTTAGATAAACTCTTATGCTAGTTTTAAAGTGGATTTCCAACAGAATGAGCCTAGCAAATAAAAAAGGAGTAGTATTCAGCACCGAGCGGGAAGTGTGGGTTTAGCACATCCTACTTCCACAGAACTACGTAGCCAACGTAGGTACAAATTATCAGATTATTCCCACTTCTATGTGGATGATAGCTACAGATGTGATCACTTAGCTCAGGTTATACTCCCTGGCAAGAGTATGACACCTTTCCCTAACGCGCGGTTTCTTTCTTAGGAGGACGAAACGTTGGACTCCATGTTAGCTCACATACTTATGTTGGTTAAGAGAACCTCCCTACAGATTAAAATATATGTTTCAAACCCTGCTAATCAAAGTAAAAGAATGAAAGAAATGCTATTAGAAAACTAAGTATAAAGGCTCATAGTTTTATTCAGAATCTGCTTTACAGAAACACAATAACTTAAGATTTTAGCTTTCAGATTTCAGATTTAGAGTGAGCTCTTTTACGCTTGGACAGTATGATTTAAAGACAGCTTTTTAGTACATCTTTTAGAACTAAATGTCATGGTTCACAAGATTTATAAAGTATGTTTTGTTTCTTATTGCTACACATCTTAGTATTTCAGATATTCCAGCTTATGTGAGTCATTTACATTTAGTATGCATTGTTTATAAATGATGATTATGAGATGATGTTTTACTTTTGCATATCACTCCCATATACTCAGTACATCCTCAAAGTATTGATCTACATTCATGTCTATGTGCTATATTGTCTCATAATGTAGGTTCAGGTGCTCAGTGTCAACAGCATGAGTAGTTCGAGCATCTCCATCTGCATCCAACAGCTGGTGAGTCCTCATATTTTGGGGACTTATACATTTAGATTCTGCAGTTTATCAATTTATAAGATTTAGCATTTCCTTTCAGATAGTTCGAGTTAGCTGGGGGTTTGTCCCAGTGACTCTCTAGTATTAGTAGTAGAGGCTTGTCAGACTACTAGTTTTGATACAGATTATTCAGTTTTGATGTTTCAAATGTTATATTCAGATTATTCTCAGATATTATAAATAATGTCTGCATTCTAGCATGACTTTTATGTCTATATTTCCATTATTATAAGATTCAGGTTCAGTAGTATGCAGATAGGGTTAGCTTAAGGCTACTCGTAGTCTTGAGCACCGTGTGACGTCTCGGGATTAGATTTTGGGGCATTACAAACTTGGTATTAGAGTCTAAGGTTTTAAGAGTCCTAGGGAGTCAGACAAACCGCGTTACATAGAGTCTTGCTCATGGGTGTGAAGCGCACCACATTTATGAAAGAGAGGCTACAGAACATTATCAGGAAATCATCCCTTTCTTTTGTGATCTATCGTGCTTACAGTATCTCTATCTGCCTTTAACTCGTGCTTTCACGTGATAAAAAATGACTTCTCATTGAGCTAACACCCACAGAAATAATAAACAACCACCTCAGCTCGCAGATCCTTTAAATGAGAATGTGTCACATGTGGAGTTTCGAGCTGCCTTTCAAGCGCTAGTCCAATTTGTGAAAGCTAATGTTCAGGGTAAATGTTAGGCCGTACTCCCACCTCAGCAAGATGGGGACTTAGCTGCAGCTAGAATCTGAGATTTTATGAGAATGAACCCGCCAGAGTTCTTTGGTTCGAATGCAGGGGAGGACCCATAATTGTATCTTGATGAGGTGAAAAAGATCACCCAAATTATGCACGTTTCTGAAGAGGAGAGTGTATAATTGACATCCTATAGGATGAAGGATGTTGTGAATGATTGGGTGGTGATGCAGAAGAAAAATAGAGGAGAGAATGTAGCTCCCATGACTTGGAAGATATTTCAGGATGCGTTCTTAGACAAGTTCTTCCCACGTGAGATGATGGAAGCTAAGATAGAAGAGTTCATGAACCTGAGTCAAGGCTCAATGATAGTGAAGGAGTATTTTCTCAAGTTCAACCAGTTGTCTAAGTATGCCCCTGAATAGATGGTTGATCCTAGGTCAAGCATGAGTAAGTTTGTGACCGGTGTGTTCGGGTTGGTAGTTAAGGAGTGTAGAACTGCTATGCTCATTGGAGAAATGGATCTTCTTAGATTGATAATGCACGCTCAGCAAATTAATGCAGAAAAGGGGAAGGAAAGAGAGAGCAAATAAGATGGCTAAAATAGAGTAGTTTGATCATGGTCAAAATAGGTCTGGAGGAGGAAATCATTCGCAGTTTCAAAATCGTTCATCTATGCCTGCACCTTCTTCAACCAGTGCTCATACACCCAAAAATAGGCAAGAATAGTGGGGTAAGTCTTCTATGTCCAGATCCCAGAGTAGTATGGGTGGTAGGCCCAATTATCCTACATGTACTAAGTGTGGTAAGAATCATCTTGGTGAGTGTTTAACTGGTCAGAAAGGTTATTTTGGATGTGGTAAGTTAGGTCATAACATTAGATATTGTTTGCATGCTAAGCAAGGAACAGAGATGACTGTCCCCAGACTCAGGCCACTAGTGCACCCGCTCCTTTAGGTCACCCAACTCCTTCTTAGGGAGCATCATCCAGTACCGGTGGCGGTCAGTGCCAGAATTGGTTTTATGCTTTACCATCCCTCCAGGAGCAGGAAGATTCACCAGATATGGTTACGGGTATGCTTCGTGTCTTTCATCTTGATGCTTCTATGTTGTTAGACCCTGGGTCAAGTTTCTCTTATGTGACCCCATTAGTTGCAGTAAATTTTGAGATAACTTCAAAAAAGATCCCTGAGCCTTTCTTGGTTTCTACTCCAGTAGGTGAGTCAGTTGTAGCTAAATAAATCTATAAAAATTGTCCTATCACTGTCCTCCATAAAGTCATGTTAGCAGACTTAATAGAGTTAGATATGGTTGACTTTAATCTTATCCTTGGTATGGATTGGCTCCATTCTTGTTATGCTTCTACAGACTTTCGCACCCGTATGGTGAAGTTTTAGTTCCTAGATGAGCCAGTCTTTGAGTGGTTAGGTAATTCAGTGTTTCCCAAGAGTTATTTCATATCTTACCTTAAGGCCAGAAAGTTGATATCCAAAGGTTGCATTTATCATCTAGTTCGAGTCAAAGACACAAAGTCTGAGACTCCAACACTTCAATCCCGTTCGAGTGGTTAATGAGTTTCCTGATGTCTTTCTCGAAGATTTGCCAAGGGTACCTCCTGATAGAGAAATAGAATTTAGTATTGACCTTTTTCCTGATACTCAGCCTATTTCTATTCCTCCTTATCGTATGGCTCCCGCAGAGCTTAAGAAGTTGAAGGAGAAACTCAATGATCTTTTAGATAATGGTTTCATAAGGCCTAGTGTTTCTTCATAGGCCGTTCCTATCCTATTCGTGCGAAAGAAAGATGGTTCTTTGTGTATGTGCATTGACTATCGTTAGCTAAATAAAGTTACAATCAAGAACAAATATCCCCTTCTAAGAATTGATGACTTATTTAATCAACTCTAAGGTGCAAGTTATTTCTCAAAGATAGACCTTAGATTCGCTATTATCAGCTTAAAGTAGGGGAATGTGATATTCCAAAGATAGCCTTTAGAACCCGTATGGTCATTTTGAGTTTCTAGTCATGTCTTTCGGGCTAAACAATGCCCCAGCAGCTTTCATGGACTTCATGAATTGAGTGTTCAAACAGTATCTAAACATGTTTGTCATAGTATTCATTAATGACATCCTTGTGTACTCCCGTAGTGAGGATGACCATGTAGATCATTTTAAAGTTGTCTTGCAAACTCTTAGAGATCATTAATTCTTCGCCAAATTAAGCAAATGTGAATTTTGGCTAAGATCAGTAACCTTTCTTGGTCATATTGTATCCGATGATGGCATTAGAGTCGATCTCCAAAACACAGAAGCCATAAGGAATTGGCCCAGACCTATCTCTCCATCTGACATTAGGAGTTTCTTGGGCCTAGCTGATTATTACCATCGTTTTGTAGAAGTTTTCTCTTCTATCACGTCTTCTATGTCTAGCTTTACCCAAAACAAAGTTAAGTTCCTATGGTCAGATTCCTGCAAGAAGAGTTTTCAGGAGTTGAAGACTCGACTCACTTTATCCCTAGTTCAAGCATTACCTGATAGTACCGACGACTTTGTTGTTTATTATGATGGCTTTAGAGTTGGTTTGGGTTGTGTGTTGATGCAGAGAGGTAAGGTCATGTAACACCCCAAATCTGGTACCCAAAACTCTACACGGTGCTCATGAACCCGAAGGACCACAAGCTAATCCATGACTGATATCTGTACCTGTATACTGCATAAAATACTTTATAATGCGGAAACATGAACTGATAGGACATAAGATTCACTACTGAACATAATCTAAATGATATAACATCTGTGTGGAGTAATAGAATACCCAAAACAAAATTGAAAATACTGAAGTTTGAAACACGATAGTCTAGAAAGCCTCTAACTAACTGAACTGTCTGAGTAAGGAGTTGATGGGACATGTCCC
>NC_061118.1:144283846-144519567 GCF_002878395.1 Capsicum annuum
GAGATGACTCTGATAACCTGACTGAGGGAAGTCTCTGACTCTGTGGCCTAGCTTGCCACAACTAAAACAGACATCACTACCAGCTTTGCAAAAACCCTTGTGGTTCTTACCACAAGTCTGACAAAGGGGATTAGTTCAGGCATTGTTAACACTGCCCTGAGATCTAGAGCCTGGCGCTCTATCTCTGTTACCCTCCCTGAACTTAAGAACTGGAGCACTGGCTAAAGAAGAGGTTGGAACTAATGACTTAGGACAAAACTGGGAATGGTTTTCTCCTTCTGATTTAGGCTGAGCAAAGTTGAAACTACCTGTCTTCTTTCTCTTATTCTGCTTCTCCCTATGCTTAATCTTCTACTCCTCTATCTGCTGAGCATGAGTCATAAGCCTCGCTAAAGTCATGTCACTATTCAGCATGGTGGATCTATACTCATTAACCATGCTATCATTCACCCCTAAAATGAACTTACTCATCATTGCCCTGCTATCTGCAACCACACGAGGGGCATATCTGGCTAATTGAGTAAACTTAAGAGAATACTCTTTCACTGTCATATTGCCCTACCTGAGGTTGATAAATTTTAGCACCTTAACTTTTCTAAGCTCTAGGGGAAAAAATCTATCGAGGAAAGCAGATGCAAACTCCACCCACTCAACTGGCCCTACATCATCTACCCTCTCTGACTTTCACTACTTAAACCAAGTATGAGCAACATCCTACAACTGATATGCAGCAAGCTTAGCACTCTCAACAGTAGTCACCCCCATGATGTTTGTCACCTTCTGCACCTGATCTAGGAATTTTTAAGGGTCCTTATCTGTCTTAGACCCAAGAAAGGACAGAAGATTCATTCAGGTGAAGTCCCGAATCTTATCTGCAGCTGAATTGGCCACTGGGTTGGCCGGAACGATAGCTAGTCATTCATTTTGAGCAGCAACTGAGTTAGCAAGAGTAGTGATACGGCCCTAAACTTCGCATGAGAAACATGATTGCCCAAAGGATCTTCTGGATGAGGGGCTGACTGATTTCCGTTTCTTCTTTTACAAGGAATGTTCTATAGAAGAAAGGAAGAAATGGATTAGACTGAGAGATTGACTTGAGACTATACTCACTGGCACGACGTGAATACTGAAAGAGGGGAAACTATTCCAAAAATATCTAATAGCCTCCTATACATAAATGTGGCGCGCAACACACCCATGTACAAGACTCTACTAGATGTGGCTTTTAGACTTCCTAGGACTCTATTGAACCTTAAGCTCCGACACAAAGTTTGTAACTCCCCAAATCTGGTACCCGAAATGCTACACGGTTCTCATGACATCGAAGGACCACAAGCTAACCCATGACTGATATCTGTACCTGTATACTACATAAATACGTTATAATGCAGAAACATGAACTGATAAGCCATAAGGTTCAATACTAAACATAATTTGAATGATATAACATCTGTGTGGGATAGTAGAATACCCAAAATAAAATAGAAAAATACTGAAGTCTGAAACATGATAGTCTAGAAAGCCTCTAACTAACTAAACTGTCTGAGTAAGAAGTTGATGGGACATGTCTCCAACTAACTCCAACTAATAAAACTGATTAAAGGAATACTAGGGAAATAATCATGTCCTTAAAAGATGAGGACTCATTTCTAACTCTACCTGTGAATATCTGGAATCTACTGATGATCTGAAGCTCGTGTCTCTGAACCTATGGTATAAGACGCCATAGTGCAAATGCGTCAGTATTTTGAATGTACTGGTATGCATGTGAGGTACGCTGAATACATGGGGTTCATATGCATAAACAATAATAATAAATAACTAACTATAATGAGAGTGAGAATACATGTATGAGATATAACAACTGACACTAATACTGTGATAACATAATTACTGAATCTGAATATAATTGATAACATGAGTGACTGTATCTGACAGTCCTGAATCTGATGGAACTATCTGAGTTTCATTTTGTATCTGAGTCGACTGTATCTGATAGTCCTGAATTCTAGAGAACTATTTAAGTTCTTTTACTGAGACTGATACTGAGACTGTGGGAGGTTGTCATTTAACTGACATGCCCCAAATAATGCATTATAGCTGAATTGGGGCCCAGTCTATGCCCTGATTGGAAGGGTGTCAATACCGCACCACTGGTAAGGATAATATGTGAGTGACCCTAATATAATAGTAACTCTTGTGAGAATGGCGGGAACTCTCATATTTTAGGCTAATCCACCTCATCTACCCTCATATAACAGGCTATGATGTCTCAACCTATGTTGGCTACATAGTTCTGGAATGCAAAGATTGCTTCTAAGAATCATACCCTCATATAATAGGTGAGGGTAATTTCTACTCCTATCTGAATAGACACTGAACATAATTCACTGAACTGAACATGGACTGAGCTACTGAATTCCGTTGACTGATAAAATATGACTGATATCTGACAAATGACTGAGTTTATGAGATTATGGAGATTTCCTGAGTCATCAGATTGTCTGAAGTCTAAGGATTCATAGCTTAACTGAGAGTATCATGGAAATATGACATGGCTCTACGCACACAGCTAATATTTTGGGTACAAGTACCCCCAGGACTCGATGGAAGGAAAACTAACCAAGCATAATTTACTTGAACATATAACTAACATCATAATCCATAATACATTTATAGAAGCATTCCATCAAAACATGTGATAGGCATAACTTGTACATACATAGAAATTTCATGATATCATACTAGTTGGGCATTGTTCCTTCATCTAGGCATTTAATCAAACACATGGTAGGCATAGTACATATAGACAACATTATATAACAAATAATCATCATAACTCAACTCTAATCTCATCATCAAGGGTTTATTCATAGGTTCACATGAATATATATTTACACAAATCAATTCCACATAAAATTGATCACCCAACATGGATTTGAATTCAATTGATCATTCTCAACATAAACAAAAACAAACCTGTCACGCCCTATTTTTACCTGAGGTCAAAAAGAGCACGACGTCATGGATTCTAAAAGAAAGAAAGATGTATAGAGTCGCCACCTAATTTTTAAGAAAAATAAGGAAACCTATTTATTAACAAATATGCTTAATGTTTTTAGCCTGCGAAAACCAATTTAAAATTCTAGGTAAGGGTTCAAGTTATCCCGAAGGAAAGGGGTTAGGCACCCTTCGAGATCCACAAATGTGGTACTCGGTTAGACTAAATTTTTCAAAGAGGGAGAGGGTATATTTAAAATAATGTACAAAATATGTATTAAGTATAAAATAATTCTTTTAAAAAATATAAATATTTAAAATTATGTAAAGGTATATGTGTATTAAATATATAAATAAAACATATTATTATGAAACACATGTAAAAAAATATGTATAAAAATGTACAAATTACATGTGACAAGAAAAAATATTTTGTGACGTGTATGAAGAGAAGTGTATCTTGATATGCCATGAGGAGAAAAATATTTAAAAATAATGTTTTTACTTGATTTAAAATTTACGAGAAAAAAGTAAATATTTATTTGAAAGAAAAGATCACAATGTTTATGATGTCAAGGTATGTAAATTAATTGATTAATTTAATTTATTAATGTAAACATTAACGGCCTAAGTTTGCATAAACACGAGGTGAAGTCGTATAAATAAAGAAAATTCTGCCCAACACCCCAAAAATAAAGTTTTCACTATAATAACATTTGTACAAATATAAGAATATAAAATACAATACAAAATTAAAAGAGCCTCTTTGACTGCAACTCCCGACGAGTATTCCAAAATAACCTGTATAAACACTTGTAAAAAAATTTCAGTAACAAATAAATAATCATAAATGAGAATGTGTATATTTACATATATTATAAAAAAACATATTTTTTTTGGTTAAAAGTGGGCTCAGAAAAAGTCACGACTGCGAAATGATTGCTCAATTAATGGGCCATCCTAAATCGTTTTGCTACGAAATGGTTGCTCAATTAATTGGTTGTCCTAAATCGTCTTTCCAGAATATGAGTTGTAAAATCTTGTGTTGTTATAAAGTTTCATCATCGCCCAAAAAATATTTATTTATTACGTATGTATACGTAAAAAGTCCGTCTTTTATTTGCGGAGGCCTCAAAATTAATAATAATTTTTTCATTGGCCAAATGTGTAGTATTCATTCACCATCAGTGTAAATAAATGAGAAGGACAAAAATCATCTAAAAATCACTCCAACAGCAGCAAACTCAAGACAAACAAAAATGGTTAATAACAGTGATAGTAAAATAGCAAAGCAAACAGAGACAAACACACTATCTAATTTATTCAAATATCCATCCAAACGGCTTTGACTAGACCTGTGTAGTAAGAAAAATATTAGAGAAAAGGGGCAGCTCATGGTTGTTTCTCGGTGTTGGTAGCGGCTGTTGTAGTGGTTGACGGCGGCAGATCTGGGAAGAAATTCGAAGCTCACTGGCCATCACCTTCAGCGAGCTTGCGGCGAGACATAAAAGGAAAGTTTGTAGCGTGGAGGGTGGCGTGTGAGATCGGATGAACTGTTGATATCTACGGAGAATACGAAAGCTTAAAAATGGAAATTGTGTAGTACGAGTCTATATATATATTTATATGTGTGTCATTGCTGTTGATGGTAAAAAATGAAACAAAAATGGAGGTTGTTTTTCTATGTATGCGTGTGTTTGTGTGTTTTTATATATATTTTTTGTGTGTGTTTTTAAAGAGAAAAATGGAATAAATAAAATATGTTTGTATATTTATGAATATGTGTGTGGGTTTGCAAAGGAAAAATATTTAAGTTGTAAAAAATAAATATGTGTATTTCGAAAGAGAGAAAAAAATAAACAAAAAAATATGTGACCTCCCACCACCTATTTATACAAAAAATTGAGCACCCCTTTTATCCAATGGATAAAGGGGTGTCCTCTCTTTTTATAATAGAACACCCTTAGGTCCTTAAGTTATTGGCCAAAAGATTTTCATCCTTTTGACCAACGGACAAAGTAATTATTCAAAGGGTAGTGTCATTGAGTGGTCATTGTCAGATGTGACAAGACAACACTGAGTGGTTATTGTTGGACGTGACAAGACATTATTGTGTAGTCGTTGTCGGATGTGATAAGACATCAAATTATTGTACTACACAAAAATAATTGATCCGACTTAGCGTTTGCGGACTGTAAAATATAGATGTTTAATGAAAAAATGTAAAGAATATTAAAATTATCAAAATATAATTAATTTAAAAATACTGTAAATATATATCTATCTATCTATCTATCTATCTATCTATATATATATATATAAAACGTCATGTCGTGCACGTGCGCAAATATTTGTAAAATAATAAATTGATAAGAATAAGAAAAATTATTAATAAATTATAAAGAGTAAAAAATTCAAAAGTAAGGATGAAAATCAATAATTTGTTATCAATTGTAAAAAATATGTGAAAGTTGTATTTTGTGCCCTTTAACGATCAGGAAGCCTGAATATGTAACTTTTAAGCACGGAAAGCAAAAATTGGGTGTCAACAGTTGCCCCTTTTTGTTTGAAGGCGATGTAGAAGTCTTCAAATGAAAACGTTGACGTACAACTAATTTTGCTAGACAAAAAAATTTGATGAAAATTTGATCGAACTCCGATTTAGAATTGCCTATATACCTCGAGTTGTGTGAGGATCAGGTCAGGTGTAGTTCAAATCATAGTAAAAATTTTATAAATACAAAATTTGCCCAGTGTAGAATTATGGTGACACTAGGTTCCTTCAAGGATGACAACAAAAATTTTAACACAAATAGGATGAATACGGGTGTTATTTCCAAAATTAACTGTTTGGGTAGCTGGAAATAAATAGATGTCAGATAGCAATATTTGTTGGAGACTTTGAAGGAAAAGGTGATTGCTAATTTTCAAAGATTGCCCCAGTATCGGATTAAGACGACATTGAGTAATGATAATAAGGATTATAAAAATGAGAGTTTTGGGTTGAGTTGAGTTTCTTCGCCAAAATTCCTGACGTAACTAGGGATTCTTGACATTCCGCTAGCTTGCCCCAGTTTGCTGCTAAGAGGATAGTTCCACATTGTACTACATGTTCTAGTATTTTCTCTATTTTTCAAGGCAATCCGTCGGCTTGAAAGTAAAAGCCTCCATCGTCTGAGCAGTAACTGAGATGTAAATAGCCTCCGTCGGCTGAAATATAAATAACCTCCGTCAGCTGAGCAGTTGCATGAAATGTAAATAGCCTTCATCGGCTAAAATATAAATAGCCTCCGCCGGTTGAAATATAAATAGCCTTCGTCAGTTGAAATGTAAATAGCCTCCATCGGTTGAAATATAAATAGCCTCCGTCGGCTGAAATGCTTATTGAGGAAGTGAAATTTGCATTATATGCCCTATTATTGGAGGCGGGCGTTCCCTGTCCTATTGTTCGGGGCGGACTTGCCCTGTCCTATTGTTCGGGACAGACTGCCCTGTCCTATTGTTTGGGGCAGACTACCCTGTCCTATTATTTGGGGCGGACTGCCCTTTCCTGTTGTTCGGGGTAGATTGCCCTATGTTATGTTAGAGTTTGTGAACATCTGTTAGTACTTAATGACCGAGTCTTAATGGGGATATCCCTTTAATGCGACCTGCAAAAAATTAAGAAATTTCTTTTAGAGTTAGAAAGTATTAGCAAATGAATTGATAAAGCCTGGCTTCCTGACTTGTGATAGAGATGTGATGTTGAGTTTCTGATGGAATGTTGTAAAATACTTGACACGTGCCTCCTTGAGCATTATTATGACCTGCAAGATTCGAGAAGATTCTTTAATGTCTTGGAATAATTATAGATAAATTGACGATACCTGGATTCTCAGCTTGTGGTGGTGAGGTAGTATTTAGGCTTCCAAGATGTTTGAACCTTTGTTGTAGCAATGTTGTACCTGCTCTTAAAGAAATTTTCTTAGTTTGTGGAGGGGATGTTGATTTTGTGTTGATCGAGAACTCGTCCTAGCAGCTATCTCGTCCTTCAATCTTTCGACAATCAGTAATCCATTCAGGATTTGGAGTAGTGACACTTCCTAACTCCACATAATGTTCTTATACTAGTATGTCTTCTGGTAGGAACTTTCTTCATCTTGCTTTTCGCTTTCGGACTTCCATCAAAGTGACATGGTTGTTGTGGCTTGAGATGATAAATGAAATTTGAAAAGATGTGAAAGATTATGTTGTTGATATGATCGAGCCTAACTTAAGCTGCCTACATATCCTAGAATAGGAATCAAGTCAAAATATAGTTTTGTGTGAGGGGAATCAAGAAAAATTTGGCCACAAGGGTGGGTATGTGGAGAATGGTAAGGTTGATAATCATGAGTTTGCTTTGGAAAGCTCATTTGGCCATTTGCTAAAGCGGTGTCTCTTATGTATGAGTCTTCAACATCTTATGGCTTTTTCTTGTGGTAACAATTAACATCAAAGAATTTCTTAATTTGAGTGATGCTTTTGTAAGTTGTTGAAGTCGATCAAGCATTGAGATTTGCATCTCAATGTCGGTTCCTTCATGTCATGGTTTTAAGCGGAGAAGTAGTGAGCGCGTTGTATAAGCTACCTTCATATGTAGTATCGCTGACTTGCGTTTTGATAAAATCAAAAGGCTTGGGTACATTCACGAGTCTTCTCTGCGTAAACTCTGAATATTTCTTGGGTGCCTCATTGATAGTCTCCTTATCTTGTGGGCGTCTTCGTATATGAACTCTTTTTGGGTCCACTAGAATCGTCCTTTCGTGTATCTGTTTGAAAAGAAATAACTTGCAACAACAGACACAACAACCTTTTTGGTTGTTGCATAATCATTTGCCAGTTGAAAATGTCTTCAAAATGGGGTGCCCCTTTTGGACACCGACGATACTTTATGCAGAAGAGTTCCTGTGATCGTGTAATCTTGTGTTGATGTGGTAACCCTTTTGAGTCACCCATAATGTTTGTGGAATGATGACCTCTCTGGTTATTGCCAATAATTCTTCGCATACAATCTCAGATAAGTCTTGCACATCTTTGTATCAATACTACTTATAGATTCCTCTTGAATCGTCAATCTTTGGATTATCTTGCGCATTATTTGATGTTGGATACGCGTCGACTTATAGATATCCTTTGAATTGTCAGCCTTTAAGTAATCCTGCGCACTATCCAACTTTGGACAAGAGACAACTTACAGATATCCCTTCAATCGCTAGCTTTTAGGTGTTCCTGCACATCTTTCGACCTTGGACATAATATGACTTATAGATATCTCTCAAATTGTTAGTCCTTGGGTAATCCTGCACATAATCGATCTTGGATATGACGCGGCTTATAGAGAACCCTTTGACATACCAATTTGATAATCTCGCATATTCTCTGGTAAGGATTTAGTCGTGACTTATGGGTAACCTTCGGACTATCAATTTAGGTAACCCTGCATATATCCGATTAGAATGTTATTGTATCTTACGGATGACCTATGGGCTAAGAACTCATATATAATCTTGCACACTATCTTATTTTAAATAATATGACTTACAGATGATCCTCAAATTATCAATTTCAAGGAAATCTTATATGACATTCACTTTCAGATAGCGACTTAAAGACGAATTATGTGCTTTTGATGAATTCAGATGCGGATTCATAAGATGATGATATATCCTCGATGCCAATGTATGCTATCTCACGTGTCAATAGATATTGAATGTTGATATCCTCGATTGATGTATTAGTCATAATCCAAGCTTGAACGCTTTTAAGCATATTTTAGAAATCCTCCTGAAGATTTGGTTGACCTCCTTATGACTGAAGTAACGAGTGTTTGATCCTGCGTTGATCGTCGATGTGAATCTGGAGCATTTGTATTGATAGTATATTTTAATAATATTTGTAGAGAAGATCTTTGGTTAAGTGGTGGAAGTGTCTTCTGTATTGACCCTTGGTGCATTTTTCTCTATATTGTAGTCAATTCATCCCCCATTGATGTCTTGTAGCTCTAATGATGTCTTGCATTATTTGGTACAAATCAACCTTGATTGTAACATTTCCAAGTTGAACGCCCTAGCCTTCGTTGATTTTTGAAACGTTCTTCAAAATTTTGCCCCAGTCTCTTGGAGAGACTTTCTTGATGATTCTTTGCTGCGTATCTTCGTATAGTATTAATGGATCGTGTTGGGTTTTCTGGATACCATTGCATTCAAGTTTCGCTCATCGTTAGGAAAAAATAGAATTTTATATTATAAAGGGACTGAACCTTATATAGGTTGCCTACGTATCCGCTGAGGGAAATCAGGTCACACGTAGTTCCAACTACAAAAAGGGAAATGATTCTACTTAGGTACGATCAAAACCGATGATGGTTGCCTACATATCTCAGCATGAGAAATCAGGTCAGAACGTAGTTCTGATACATGATAATTAGATGAAATCCTATGTCTTCAAATATAGGACTATATTGCCTACTTCTGAGTCAATCAACTTGGATTTATCATTATTGCATTCCCACTAAATTTAATCACTTCTCTATAGGATGTCTCCTATGAAAGCCTTGCCAGCTCGGCGTGAAGAATGGTGTCCCTCATGTCATTTACATTCTTCCATTTTCATGACTGGGCATAGGATCAATATTTGCATTTGGTTGCACTTCAACACGTTGGATTACCCCGGCCTTGGTCAAGCACTTAATTTTATGCCTTAACCTATGACAATATTTAGTGCTGTGCCCCTGAACTCCAGAGTGAAAAGCACATCGCTTTCTTTCATCAAACCATTTAGGTAATGGGTTAGGAATCTTCCCAAGCTCTGGTTGCAGCAAATTTGCACCTCTCAATCTTTCGAACAAATGTGTCAATGGTTTAACAAATTGTGTGTGGCTTCGACTGTGCTTACCCTTCGAATTTTGTCTAAGTGCAAAATGTGTCGGATTTTGATAAACTGACAATTGGATTGGTACGCATGGTTGTGGTGGATTTTGGTATGTGGAACCTTGGGGTTGAAGGTAATTTTGTTGGTTATTGTAGGTATAATGTAGTTTGTGACTCGATATTTGCATCAGTTCGTTATCCGGATTTTTAAGTGATTGGGATGATTCAGGTATTGAGTGGTGTGATATCACAATAGATACTTCTTCATTCTCCATCTTTGCTCCTTCGATGAACTCTAACCGAGTAGACTCGCTTGAGTTATTTGCCGACTTAATATTTCCAGAGTTAATCACCTCTTCAATAATATTCTCCATTTTGACACAGTCAGCAAACTTTTGCCCCAATGTGGACATTATCCTTTCGAAATGAACACCCTTTTGACTGCGGATAAAATACTTTGTCAATTCACTTTCATCCATCGGTGGTTGAACTTTTCCTACTTTGGACCTCCATCATCGAGCATATTCCTGGAATGATTCAGAGGGCTTCTTCTGTATACTAATGAGGGAAAGTTGATCAGGTGCAATTTCTGTATTAAACTTGAAACGATTCATAAAGTCTTTAGCCGTGTCGCTCTATTTGTGCCAATGACGAGGGTCTTGTTTGGTGTACCAGGGGAGCGCCTCGCTAGACAGATTTCTAATATACAATTTTATTATGAGCTTCTCATTTTTGCCAATCCCGACTAATTTATCACAATATGTTCTTAAATGAGTATGAGGATCGTCGGTTCAATTAAATAAGTCGAACTTAGGTGGCTTGAACCCGACTGGCAAATCAACATCTGGATGGATACATAAATCTTCTTGGAGGTGTTTCATCGCCTGCTTTAGATCACGAAGCTTGTTTACGATCAAGTTGTGTTCTTCTTTCATCCTTGAATTCATCAAAAACCTACTTTTAGTAGGTATGGTGAAAGCGGGTGTCTCAGTCACACATATTGGAGAAATATATGGTTCTCGAAAAGTAGCATAATTTGTTTGTTGAATATCACGAGAAAATGTGACAACATTGGGATGTGGGGTGCAATAAAAAAACTTATGGGAGTTGATGGGTGTGAACGGGGATGGTGGATTTGTTAAGCCAACAGTTGTTGTGGGGGGTTGCACTGACAGATAGTGTTCAGGTATTAGAGTTCCTAGTGACGAAAAAAAAAGGTGGGCGTGGTAAAGTAGCCACAGATGGATGTGCGGGGTCCCCTCCTTCGTGTAGTTCTCCTCTTAACGTCTCGAGTTGTTGCTCCAAAAGAAGAATACGTTCATCCTTATCTGCATTATCTTGTCTTTTAAAAATCCCTGATATGTTTACCAACGTTTGAACACTTCTTGTCGGGTCGACGGTATTGGTGTTCATTATATAGCTTAAGTCGGCTAGTTCAATCGATCAACACAATCAACCTTTATCGGGGAATAATGCAAACACAAATGAAAGTTCAATAGTTAGTTCATGTCGATGTACAAGCACATTCAGACAACGTCGAGTAAGCGTATCTTATATTGTGGAGCCTCATTTTGCCAGAGGTAGGCCTTCGTCCAAACAAACTGGTATAGATGAATCTAGATTTTGAGACATTTTGGATTCAGAATAATTTTAAGTTTTCTTGAAGAGGGAATGTATCCAATAAGGGTGGCTAAAAGAGGCCTATATAGTCAATGAGAATTAATAGAAGCGGGCTAAAATGATGCCTTTAAAAAAGTGAGTATCTCAAGTCTCGTTATTGATGAATAAGGATCTTGTGGTAGAGATATCGAACGGAGAAGTATCGACAATGCCTTATGCTCATTGGCTGGAAAGAGTTAGAAGTGGGTGAAGATGAATAATATTCCACATTCATTGTTTTGAAGAAGGGTATCAAATAATTGTAGAGTTTTGAATAATATTCTACGTCTGTTGACTAGAAAAAGGAATCAAACATTGGAAGAATGCTTGACGACTTTCCACTCTAGTTTGGATTAAAAAAAAAGTTAGACATAGGTGGATTTTTTAGTGACATTCCCTATCTGCGGACTTGAAGAGAAAGTCGAACGAAAGCAAAGCATTTTTAGAACACTCGACATGGACTTTGAGAAAGATATTTGTGAAGTGGAGTTTTAACAACACTCTATATTCGTGAAAATGGTGTCAATGTTGGCTAGTTTGGGTAATACTTTATGTCTATTGACGTGAAAATTATGTCGAATGAAGGAAGAGTAAAAGAAGGCCAATTTGATTGTTCTGAATTCATTAATGTTCGATTTCTGGATTATATGAATCAGTTCTAATACAAAATATGTCATAAAGGTTTCATAACCTTCTGACGAAAGGGTGGCTTCTTAGTTGCAAAGACAATACCGTGGACCGTCCCGCCTAAGGTATATGCAATATGACCTACTACTAGAGTAGGATTTTTCCCTAAATGTTCAATAGTGGGACTAAATATTTGCGAGAAGGTGCACTAACCTAACTGCACCGATTCTGAAACTAAGGAATCCAAATAAGGTTCGGAGGAGTGCAATACACCCCTCGCGTGCACCACAGTGTGTGAATTGTGTACGGTCAAAGACTCGATAGAAAAATGCAAGTGATAAAACAGTAACAAGTAGTGTTATTCAAATAAATAAGGAACGCAAGTTTGGATTTGGCTTGCGTCCTTTCACACATAGCATGATATAAAAATATGTAAAACAAATAACATAATAAAGCATAAAAATCCTAAATTAACCATTATAAAAAAAATGTAAAGAATTTATAAGCAAATTCATATAATTTGCAGTGTAATAGGTAAAGAATTTAATCATTTACAAAAAATGTAAAAATACCTCCCTCGATTTAAAATCGAGTCGATCACGGTTAGAACCTGTTGTCATCCCTAGTAGAGTCGTCATTCTGCCGCGCCTTATTTTTACCTGAGGTCAAAACGAGCACGACATCATGGATTCTAAAAGAAAGAAAATTGTACAGAGTTGCCACCTAATTTTTAAGAAAAATAAGGAAACCTATTTATTAACAAATATGATTAATGTTTTTAGTCTACGAAAACCAACTTAAGATTCTAGATAAGGGTTCAAGTTATCCCGAAGGAAAGGGGTTAGGCACCCTTCGAGATCTACAAATGTGATACCCGGCTAGACTAAATTTTTCAAAGAGGGAGGAGGTATATTTAAAATAATGTAAAAAATATGTATTAAGTATAAAATAATTCTTTTAAAAAATATAAATGTTTAAAATTATGTAAAGGTATATGTGTATTAAACATATAAATAAAACATATTGTTGTGAAACACATGTAAAAAAAAATACATATAAAAAATGTATAAATTACATGTGAAAAGAAAAAATATTTTGTGACGTGTATGAAGAGAAGTGTATCTTGATATGCCATGAGGAGAAAAATATTTAAAAATAATGTTTTTACTTGATTTAAAATTTACGAGGAAAAAAGTAAAAATTTATTTGAAAGAAAAGATCACAATGTTTATGATGTCAAGGTATGTAAACTAATTGATTAATTTAATTTATTAATGTAAACATTAACGGCTTAAGTTTGCATAAACACGAGGTGAAGTCGTATAAATAAAGAAAACTCCGCCCAACACCCTAAAAATAAAGTTTTCACTATAATAACATTTGTACAAATATAAGAATATAAAATACAATACAAAATTAAAAGAGCCTCTTTGACTGCAACTCCCGACGAGTATTCCAAAATAACCTGTATAAACACTTGTAAAAAAATTTTAGTAACAAATAAATAATCATAAATGAGAATGTGTATATCTACGTATTATAAAAAATATTTTTTTTTTGGTTAAAAGTGGGCTCAGAAAAAGTCATGACTGCGAAATGGTTGCTTAATTAATGGGCCATCCTAAATCGTTTTGCTACGAAATGGTTGCTCAATTAATTGGTTGTCCTAAATTGTCTTGCCAGAATATGAGTTGTAAAATCTTGTGTTGTTATAAAGTTTCATCATCGCCCAAAAAATATTTATTTATTACGTATGTATACGTAAAAAGTCCATCTTTTGTTTGCGGAGGCCTCAAAATTAAAAATAATTTTTTCATTGGCTAAATGTGTAGTATTCATTCACCATCAGTATTAATAAATGAGAAGGACAAAAATCGTCCAAAAATCACTCCAACAGCAGCAAACTCAAGGCAAACAAAAATGGTTAACAACAGTGATAATAAAATAGCAAAGCAAATAGAGACAAACACACTATCTAATTAATTCAAATATCCATCCAAACGACTTTGACTAGACCTGTGTAGTAAGAAAAATATTAGAGAAAAGGAGCAGCTCGTGGTTGTTTCTCGGTGTTAGTAGCGGCTGTTGTAGTGGTTGACGGCGGTAGATCTGAGAAGAAATTCGAAGCTCACCGGTCATCACCTCCAGCGAGCTTGCGGTGAGACGTAAAGGGAAAGCTTGTAGCGTGGGGGGTGGTATTGTTGGGCGGCTGTTTCGAGGAAGAAAACTGTGTGGAGGTGGCGCGTGAGATCGATGAACTGTTGGTATCTACGGAGAATATGAAAGCTTAAAAATGGAAATTGTGTAGTACGAGTTTGTATATATATTTATATATGTGTCATTGCTGTTGATGGTAAAAAATGAAACAAAAATGGAGGTTGTTTTTCTATGTATGCGTGTGTTTGTGCGTTTTTATATATATTTTTTGTATGTGTTTTTGAAGAGAAAAATGGAATAAACAAAATATGTTTGTATATTTATGAATATGTGTGTGGGTTTGCAAAGGAAAAATGTTTAAGTTGTAAAAAATAAATATATGTGTATTTTGAAAGAGAGGAAAAAATGAACAAAAAAATGTGTGTCCTCCCACCACCTATTTATACAAAAAATTGAGCACCCCTTTTATCTAATGGATAAAGGGGTGTCCTCTCTTTTTATAATAGAACACCCTTAGGTCCTTAAGGTATTGGCCAAATGATTTTCATCCTTTTGACCAACGGACAAAGTAATTATTCAAAGGGTAGTGTCATTGAGTGGTCATTGTCAGATGTGACAAGACAACACTGAGTGGTTATTGTCGGACGTGACAAGACATTATTGTGTAGTTGTTGTCGGATGTGATAAGACTTCGAATTATTATACTGCATAAAAATAATTGATCCGACTTAGCGTTTGCGGACTGTAAAATATAAATGTTGAATGAAAAATATAAAGAATATTAAAATTATCAAAATATAATTAATTTTAAAATGCTATAAAAAGGAAAAAAAATATATATATATATATATAACGTCATGTCGTGCACGTGCGCAAATATTTGTAAAATAATAAATTGATAAGAATAAGAAAAATTATTAATAAATTATAAAGAGTAAAAAATCCAAAAGTAAGGATGAAAATCAATAATTTGTTATCAATTGTAAAAAATATGTGAAAGTTGTATTTTGTGCCCTTTAATGGTCAGGAAGCCTGAATACGTTATTTTTAAGCACGGAGAGCAAAAATTGGGTGTCAACAAAACCCAACATGAAATTCATAAAGAAATCCATAAACTTAAACTTAGAAAAGAGATTCTTGGGCTTCATGGACGAAAGGAGTCCATGAATGAACTCTACGCATACCTTGGTTCGTGATTTAGTGAAGATTGACGGTTAAAATTCTTGATTCTGAATCTTCTATGAAAAGCCCTAGATTTTTCTTGAGAGGTTTTTGAGAGAAGAGATGTATTTTGGGTGAAAAGTGGCTGAATCACGTGTTAAAGGGCTTAAATAGGGTTGGAAAGTTGACCCTTTTAACCCTGGATGAGTCATTTAATATCAGTAAAATTTTCCCGAACTGAACCCCTGGTGCGACGTGGTGCTATCGCGCCGTGTCACTGGAATTTAACAATTGGGAAACTGAGTGATGGCGCGATGCGGAGCCATCGTGTTTCCCCTTCTTTTGCGACCTGAAACTTTGGCGCAACGCAAAGAAAATTGCACTAAGACACTGGGAAAGGACAATTCTGAATTCGGGCCCTGGCGAGACGCCCCATAATCATGGACCCCTACTAGAATTTTTCCAAATGCCATTTTCTCTTTGGCACGGCGCACCGCTGACTAATATGGCGTTGTTTTATGACAGAAACTTGAAATAGTTGTAACTTCTGACCCGATTATCGGATTTGGAAGAATCTTATATCGATGGAAAGCTTATTGAATTTCTCACATGATAAAAGTAAAAATCTTAAAAATTACTCATGTAATAATCATCATTCAATTTAGAAGCTAATACTACATATTCTTGAGATGAAATTAGCTAGGAAAAGTACGGGATATTACAGGTCGTAGCCTATGTCTCTAGACAGTTGAAGCCTTATGAAAAGAATTACCCAAACCATGATCTGGAATTAGCTACTGTAGTGTTTACTTTGAAAATATGGATACATTATCTGTATATTGCATGTTAATGTGTTCAATGACCATAAAAGTTTGCAGTATATGTTTATTCAGAGGAAGTTAAATCTTTGTTAGAGAAGGTGGTTGAAGTTGTTGAAGGATTATGATATAAGTGTGTTGTATCATCCAAATCCGCTCTTAGTAGGTTGTCTATGGGCAGTATTGTTCATGTGGAGAATGATAAGAAAGAGTTAGCTTGAGAAGTGAATCGATTAGCCAAATTGGGTGTTAGATTAAGTGATTCCGCCGAAGGAAATGTTTGGGTTCAGAGTAGTTCCAAATTTTTCCTAGTTTCGGGAGTCAAAGAGAAGCAATATAAGGATCCTAGTTTGGTCAAACTAAAGGAGTCAGTTAAAGACCAAAAGGTAAAGGTTTTCTCCTGAGGGGGAGATGGCATGTTGAGATACCAAAGTAGATTATGTGTGCCTTGTATTAATGATTTGAGACAGCTAATTATGGTGGAAGCGCATGGTGCGCATTATTCTATTCATCCAGGTGGTACCAAGATATACCGCAACTTGCAAAAAATCTATTGGTGGAGTGGTATAGAGAGATATAGCAGAGTTTGTAGCCAAGTGTGCAACTTGTCAACAGGTTAAGGTAAAGCACCAAAGACTTGGTGGTATGTTGCAAGAGTTTGGTATCCCCACTTGGAAGTCCCATTCACATCATCATCATGATTCGATTTGGGTTATTATAGACAGATTGACTAAGTCAGTGTATTTTTTGCCAGTTCATATGTCCTATACAACTGAGGATTATGCTAAGATATATATCCAAGAGATAGTTAGATTTTATGAAGTTCCCTTGTCTATCATCTAAGATAGGGGTACTCAGTTTGCTTTCTTATTTTGGAAATCTTTTCAGAAGGGTCTTGGTACCCAAGTCCATCTTATTTCAGTTTTTCACCCTCAGGCAGATAGTCAAGCAGAGAGGACCATCTAAACTTTAAAGGATATGTTGAGATCATGCGCTCTTGATTTCAAGGGTAGTTTAGACGATCATTTACCATTGATTGAGTTCACTTATAATAACAGTTATCATGTTAGCATTCAGATGGCTCTATTTGAGGCTCTTTATGGAAGGAGATATAGATCACCCATAAGTTGGTTTGAGGTGGGTGAGACCACTTTGCTAGGGCCCGATGTAGTGTATGAAGCTATAAAGAAATTTAAGTTATTAGGGAAAGATTGAAAACAGCCCAGAGTTATCAAAAAGCCTATGCAAATATAAGAAGAAGGGACCTCGAGTTTGAGGTTGGTGATTTAGTGTATCTGAAGATTTCACCCATGAGAGGGGTGAAGAGATTTGGCAAGAAGGGGAAGCTTAGTCCTCGATATGTTATCCTTTTTAGAATTGTGAGTTGTGTTGGGAAAGTAGCTTATGAGCTTGATTTGCCCGCAGATTTGTCAGCCGTTCATCCAGTATTTCACGTCTCTATGCTTAAGAAGGGTATCGGTGACTCCACTGTTGTAGTTCCTTTAGAAAGCTCAGATGTTCAGAACAACCTTTCTTACGAAAAGATTTCAGTTGAGGTTTTAAATTATCAAATCCGTAGACTAAGGAACAAAGAAATTCCCTTGGTTAAAGTTCTTCGGCGAAATTAGTCTGTTGAGGGCGCCACTTTGGAAGCGGAAGCAGATATGCGAGCCAAGTACCCTCACCTTTTCTCTGGAAACTCAGATGTAGCCAAAGGTAATACTCTTCATTAATTCAATTCTTTTCTAACCATACATACAGCTATATAGTTGTCCTCATGTAATTTCATGCACTCACAGATTACTCAGAAGCTCAGAATGATTTAGATTTAGACTCACAATTTATTTTAGTTGTGCATCCTATCTTATATTCTCAGATTCTTTAGAAATTTCAGCTTAACTAGCCACATTCGAGGACGAATGTTTCCAAGGGGGAGATATTGTAATACCCCTTACTTTTCCTAGCTTAAATTCATCCCTAGAATGTTATGGGATAGCTTTCAAAATGAATACTATTTATTTGGTGTGGAATTCCTTAGATTTGGACTTTCCATTGTGTAGGAAATTGAATTAGCTTTCCAGTGATATAAGATTTTCCTAAATCCGATAACCGGGTAAGAAGTTATGGTTATTTTAAGTTCCTGTTGCAAAACACTGTCGTTTGGACCCTCAGCACGTCGCGGATTAGTATAAATTCCCAATTGTCCCATTCTAGTGGCCCTCCGTGATACTGGCGCATCGTGGAGTGGGTCAATTTCCCGTTTGTCAATTTCCAGAGGTCCAGTGCGATAATGGTGCATCGCACCATGTGCCAAAATGGAATTCCAAAGGGGCACCGCGATGTCTCCGTGTCGCGAAGTCTGCCCAGTTTCCATTCGTCAATTTTCAGAGAGCCACCGCGGTAGTGGTGCATCACGGTGGCCATCCAGATCGAGAAAAATATACGTTTTCTTGTTTCGTATAAAAGTTTAAAGGGGGTATTTGGGTAAATCCCCAACACCCAATCCGTGCAAAAACAATAGATTAATCATATTTGAGAGCACTTTATGCTTTATCATCATTCTCTCTTAAACAAAACCCTAAGACTTATACTTTCTCTCCAAGAAATCCAAAATTTCTCCATTAATTCTCCAAGACTCTTCAAGATTGAGAATTCACAATTCAAGAACTCTAAGAAGTCATCTCGAAAACATCAATAGAGATCCAAGATTCAAGTTCTAGCATCTAGATCATCAAATTAAGGTATGTGGGATTTGAACAAGGATAATTCGTTGATCCTTGTGCCCAAAACTTGTTTAAATTTCAAAGTTATATGATTTTATATGATTTCCCATGAATTTGAAATTAGGGTTCATACCCAATGATGCCATTTACAAGATTATGATATTTCAAGTGAATTATAAGTTGAATTGCATGTTTATTTTCATATGTTTATGCTTATTGCAGTAATTTCCAGATTTTAAGATGAATTATCATTATTTTCATTATCAAGCATGATTATTATGATATTTGACATGAGCTTGATACATGGATTTTAAGCCCTAAGTTTATATGTTAAGATTTTGAGAAAAATGATGCTTTAAGCATCTTATGAGCTGATTATATCAGATTTACAATAAAGTTTTGATCTTTTGATCCTCAGTTTAGTTTTGGAATCCACTTTTTAGATTATTACAGATTTTACCAGATTAATGCATAATTGGTTTTAGATAAACCCTTATGCTAGTTATAAAGTGGATTTCCAACAGAATGAGTGTAGCAAATAAAAAGGGAGTAATATTCAGCACCGAGCGGGTAGTGTGGGTTTAGCGCATCCTACTTCAATAGAATTACGTAGCCAACGTAGGTACAGATTATCAAATTATTCCCACTTCTATGTGGATGATAGTTACAGATGTGATCACTTAGCTCAGGTTATACTCCCTGGAAAGAGTATGACACCCCTCCCTAACGCGAGGTTTCTTCCTTAGGAGAAGAGACGTTGGACTTCATGTTAGTTCACATGGTTTATGTCGATTAAGAGAACCTCCCTGCAGATTAAAATATATGTTTCAAACCCTGCTAATCAAAGTAAAAGAATGAAAGAAATGCTTTTAGAAAACTAAGTGTAAAGGCTCACAGTTTTATTCAGAATATGCTTTATAGAAAGACAATAACTTCAGATTTTGGCTTTCAGATTTCAAATTTAGAGTGAACTCTTTTACGCTTAGAAAGTATGATTTAAAGACAGAGTTTTAGTACAACTTTTAAAACTAAATGTTATGGCTCACAAGATTTATAAAGTATGTTTTGCTTCTTATTGCTACACATCTCAGTATTTCAGATATTCCAGCTTATGTGAGTTATTTACATTTAGCATGCATTATTTTTAAATAATGATTATGAGATGATGTTTTACTTTTGCATATCATCCCCATATACTCATAACATCCTCAAAGTACTGATCTACATACACATCTATGTGCTATATTGTCTCATAATGTAGGTTCAGGTGCTCAGTATCAGCAGCGTAAGTAGTTCGAGCATCTCCATCTGCATCGAACAGCTGGTGAGTCCTTATAGTTTAGGGACATATACATTCAGATTCTACAGTTTATCAGTTTATAAGATTTAGCATTTTCTTTCAGACAGTTCGAGTTAGCTGGGGGTTTGTCCCAGTGACTCTCTAGTATTAGTAGTAGAGGCTTGTTAGACTACTAGTTTCTATACATATTATTTAGTTTTGATGTTTCAAATGTTATGTTCAGATTATTCTCAGATATTACAAACTATTTTCGCATTCTAGCATGGCTTTTATGTTTATATTTCCATTATTATAAGATTCAGGCTCAGTAGTATGCAGACAGGGTTAGCTTAAGGCTACTCATAGTCTTGAGCACCGTGTGATGTCTCACGATCAGATTTTGGGGCGCTACACCCCTACTACCTTTATGCCTTTGATGCACTAGGAATGACCCTGGTAAACACTCCTTTTGATGGAAATGGATATCAAGGATGGATAAGATTTGTTCTTATAGCCTTGTTAGCTAAGAACAAACTAGGATTTATCACAGGAACTCAATCAATCCCAGCATCAGATTCTCCAGATCTGCAGGCTTGGAATATATGCAATGATATGGTCACATCTTGGATCTTGAACTCCTTATAAAAAAAATTATTGATAGTGTGATATACTCAGCAACAGTGAGGGAACTCTGGACAAGTTTGGAGCACAGATTTGGCCAATCTAATGGTGCAAAGTTGTATCACCTACAAAAGGAACTCAGCAGGTTAGTTCAGGGTACTTTCAGCATAGCTGGTTATTTTACTAAGTTGAAAAAATTGTGGGATGAGCTAAATTCACTAAATTCAAATGTCAAATGCACGTGTGAGTGTGTGTGTGGAGGAAAGCATCAGTTGCAAAAATCTTTGGAAGATAAAGGACTCATACAGTTCCTTATGGGTTTGAATGACATATATTCACAAGCTAGGGGAAATATTTTGATGATTAACACTCTCCCTGACATCAATCGTGCATACTCTTTGATTGTGCAAGATGAAAATCAAAGAGAATCTTATATTAACTCTGTAGTTCCCTCTGATTCATCAGCATTCATGTCTGGAAGCATGAATCACTATAAGATGAATAGACAAGGACAAAGATTCATGAATACTCTAGATAGATCTGGTGCTTCTTATCCCAGATCTGCTGGATCACAACAATTAGCACAAAAGTTTCCAAAGCAGAGTCAGAATCAGAGGATGAAGGGTAAATGAGCTAAATATAACCCAAATGCTATTTACACCTATTGTGGAAAAACTGGACATTTAGAGATAGATTATTTTAGATTACATGGTTTTCCAGATGATTTTCAATTTATAAATAAAAAGGTCTTCAAGATTCAAGTAAGAGGTAATTGAGCTATGGCCATGGAAGAAATAGATAATAAGCAAAACCATGCTGCAGATGTCACTGGTCAGACTTACAACAAGGAATAATACAATCAATTGGTCCAGATATTCAAGCAATTAAAAATGGAGAAAGTTTTAGGTGGCCATTCAGACTTAGGGATCAATGCCAATGCAATGGCTGGTACAATTCTTAAATATCTTGGCTCATGCTTTTCTGTTATTAAATGTAGTACTTGGATAATAGATTCAGGTGCTTCTGAGCATATGTACTGTAATCCCTCTTCTTTTACATCACTATCCTATCTTGAAAATCCTTTGACTATTAATCTTCCTAATTGTCAAACTATCTTAGTCACTCAATATGTAATAGTACCTATGTTTTCTAATCTTTCTTTAGATAATGTGTTGTATGTTCCAAGTTTCAGATATAATCTTATGTCTGTGCATAAGTTTTGCAAGCAATTTCCATGCACATTTTTTTTTACTTTGCACAACCATGTGATGCAATGCCTTTCCATGATGAGGCCTTAAGTTTTTGGTGAAGTTTCAGAGGTTCTATACTTACTCAAGCCTAAGGTTCAAGAGTCAATTTTTAAACTCAGCAAGAACGGAGCTGATATGTCATTTGCAGCTCCTAATAGTTCTTCAGTTTCTGTTTCTTCTTTAAATCGTGATAGTTCAACTTCTTTACCTATTTGTAGTGCTGTTTCTGAGGTAAAACTATGGCACATTAGATTGGGACACTTGCCTTTCTCATCAATGAAAAATGTCAGTTTTATTTCATTTCCTTCAAATTCTGATTGCTTTTGTGATGTGTGCCCTAAAGCAAGGAAATCTAGACCTTCTTTTCCCATTAGTCATATTTCTACTAAGTCCATCTTTGATATCATTCACATTGATACTTAGGGACCTTACAAAGTAATAACTCATGATAACTATAGATATTTTCTTACTATTGTTGATGATTATAGTAGAAGCACATGGACTTATCTATTAGCTACCAAGAGTAATGTATTCTCTGTGTTGCAACATTTTTTAAAAATAGTTGAGAGACAATTCAATGTTAAAGTGAAAAGGATAAGGTCAGATAATGCCATGGAATCAGGGAAAAGCAATGTTGCAGTTCAATTTTTTTAACTCACAGGGCATTTCACATGAAACTTCTTGTGTTGCTACCCCTCAACAAAAAGGAGTTATTGAGAGGAAGCATAGGCATCTTCTTGAAATAGCAAGAGCTCTTCTATTTCAGTCACAAGTCCCATTGATGTACTGGGGTGAGTGCATTCTTACTGCCACTTTCTTAATTAACATATTACCTTCCGAGGTACTTTAAGGAACCACTCCTTATCACATCCTATATGGAAAACAACCTTGCTACAATAATTTAAAGTGTTTTGGATGTTTGTGTTATGCAAGTACTCTGTGTAATGAAAGAGGAAAGTTTGAACCTAGAGCAAAACCTTATGTGTTTTTACGTTATCCATCCAATCAAAAGGGATACAAGCTTTTGGAGTTAGAAACCAAGAAATTAATAGTGTCTAGGGATGTGTCTTTCTTTGAAGACATATTCCCTTTTTCTTCCAGTATCATTAACCCTCCTCCTATTTTTCCTATTCCATCATTAACACACTACTACAATAACAGTGCACCTTTTCCCGTTGATACTTCAGACCCTACACCTATGAATCCAGACCATTCAATTCCTACACCTGATTCATCTCCTCCTCCTAGTGTTCAACCTGTCACACCATCCAGTTCTGCTCCTTCAGCACCACTTCCCCCGAATACCAATGATCCACCTCTAAGAAGATCAGAAAGAATAAATAAAGGAGTTCTTCCTGTACATCTTCAAGATTATTTTTGCACCAACATTTTCTTAATCCTATCACTGAATCGTTTTTTACTACCCCTATCAACCCCCATAATCTCTCTCATCCTATACTTTTTTATCTAACCAACTTTTTTTGAAAACAATTAACCAGATCATAGAACCTAATAGTTATCATCAGGCTTCCATTCACCCAGGTTGGACAAAGGCCATGAAAGAGGAACTTGATGCTTTGAGATCTAATAATACTTGGGATGAAGTTCTATTACCTTCCTATAGAAAGGCTCTACCTTATAAGTGGGTATACAAGGTAAAACATCAAGCAAATGGCTCAATTGAGAGACTAAAACTAGATCTGTCATTAGAGGAGACATTCAAAGGGAAGGAATAGACTTTAATGAAACCTCCTCCCTTGTGGTCAAAATAACCACAATCAAATGTCTCTTGGCTATTGCAGCTAAGAAGAACTGGCCTATATCATAATTTGATGTGTATAATGCCTTCTTGCAAGGTGACTTGCAAGAAGAAGTCTACAGGAAGTTCCCACCTGGTTTAACTCCCTCCAATCCTAACATGGTGTGTAAGTTAAGAAAATCCCTATATGGCCTAAAGCAAACATCAAGGCAATAGTATGCCAAACTTGCCAGGGCTTTGAGCTTTAAGGGGTATACAACATCTCTTAATGACTATTCTTTATTCTTTAAATAAGCAGGGGAATTGATTTCTGTAGTGGCTGCGTATGTCGATGACATACTGATTACTGGAAGTGATGCTGTTAAAATTTAGAGTCTCAAATATTTTCTTCATGTCGAGTTTAAAATTAAGGATCTTGGGTTACTACACTACTTTCTGGGAATTGAAATTTTGCGGGAAGACAAAGGGATAATCATGAGTCAAAGGAAATATACCTCGGATCTTCTTCAAAAGTTTGATGTATCTCACTTGAGCCTTGTATCTTCACCTATGGATTCTTCCTGCAAATTATCTGCAAATTTAGGGGCATATATGTTAGATGCAGCAATTTATCAATATTTTATTGGATAGTTGAACTATTTGACTCATACATGACCCAATTTGTATTATGCAGTTTTAACTCTGAGCCAGTACATACACTCACCTTGTGAAAATTATTTTACAACTGCATTAAGGGTATTGCATTATCTGAAAGAGAATTGTGATCAAGGAATCTTTTTATCGGCATCTCCTTCTCTTTTAGTCTCTGTCTTTTGTGATGCAGATTGGGCGTCTTGTCATGACTCACAACGCTCTATTAGTGGATTTTTCATTTCCATAGGAGGATCTCCGATATCATGGAAATCGAAAAAGCAAGCTTCAATTTCTTTATCCTCTGCTGAAGCAGAGTATCATTCCATGCGGCGTTAGGTGGCTGAGTTGACCTGGTTAACAAATTAGCTTTCTAATCTATCAGTACCACCGACCCTATCGATTCCTATTCACTCCGACAGTCAAACAGTGATTCACATCACCAAAAATCCCGTGTTTCATGAAAGGATGAACCACGTAGAGTTTGTGATACAAGACTAAGTATGTACCAAGAGATTCAAGTCAACATAAGAGCAACAAAATGAAAAACAAGGTGCTAGTGAATCGAAATAGGCCACTCACACTAGACTTTAGATTTAGTTTTGAGCAAGAAAAGAGGTGAACACAAGAACAACAATGCTAGTGAATTGAAAGAGCCCCACACGGCTTCACTAGACTTTAAAGACCAACAAAATACAATGTTAACAAAAGTGATGGATAGATAATTTGACATACAATATTCAAGAATCTAAGAACCCTAACCACATGTAAGGACCCTAAGATTAATGAATGTTAACACCAAACTCTTATGTTGACAAAAGAGGGACTTTACCTACCTAATCACAAATGTATCAAGCCAACAATGCAACACAAGTGATATCCACACTTGGAAAAGCCTAGTTATGGATTGGTGGCTTTTCCAAGCCCTATAACTAAGGGGTGTTACACTCCTCGCACTAGAGAGAAAGTTTGTCTTACATCAATAAACAACTAAAGAGAAAAGACCTAATAAGGAACTATATATAACCTAGCTTATTACATGGCAAAATGACTAAGACACCCTTAATGACAAAGGGTGGCCTTGGTGTGTTGGAAGGCGAGATGAAATGGCCAAAACACCCTTAATGAGGTGTGGCCTTGGTGTGTTGAGGACTTCTCACATTGAGTCCTAACACTCCAAAGGTGCCTTCTTCAAGCTTAAAAAACCATGAGTCTTCAAGTCCTTAGTGCTCCAAGAAACCTTCCAAACTCGGCATTACTCCATCAAGTGCCCATCACGGTCTCTACATGTATTCTCTCGTGTCCTTGAGGCGACCAAGAATTGAGCCTTTATGTGTTGGTCTCCAAGGGCGTCATAAAAAACTATGAGTGTCGTTTGACTCGTATCATCTTCCCCTTCTTGAAAAGAATTCGACCTCGAATCCAAACCTTGCAAGCACAAAGAGAAAACAACCAAGCACCACACCCTCATGACATGAGGGTTAGAGTTAGCACAATAAACAATATCAGCATGCCAAGGAGGTACACACTTAAGGTATAACCACACATCCTTTGTTGTAATCACAAGGAACTTAGCAAAAATATTACAAATGAGTGGCCGAAAGGAATCACCATCAAGCGGTGGACCTACCAACAACTATCCGTCCTTCACACCCTAAGAAGTTGCCGTGGTCGAATGGGAGACGTAACCAAGGGCTTAGGCCTCAGCCACTCTCACTTTTCCCTAGGGTGTAATCCTCGAAATTAAGCAAGCCCTCATTATCATCATTAGAAATATCATGAACAAAAAGAGGGTTGAGAAAGGTGTTCCATAAGTCAACTTTAAATAAAGGGTTCTCATGCATACACTTACTAGTAGTTTCAAAATCTCCACTAGAAATATGTCCAACATAGGAAACACATAAAGAAGAAGTAGATGGCATTTCTTAGCACATATCACCTTCTCTTTCACAAGAGTAGTCCTTACACACATACAAACCATCACGGGCAACCAAAGAACCACAATCAAAATTGTCTTCACAAGGACAATCACAACTCGGGTTTTCTAAACATTCAAGCAAATCAAGATCATCTATGCCCTGTTGATTATTTTGCTTACCCTCACTAGTTATTGGCAATTCATATACCAACGTAGACTCACCTTATTTTTTATAAGGGTCAACTAGTGTGTGAATACTCTCGTCACTTGGTAATGGAACCTTAGTCAAGTTGTAAGTGCTAGCACTAGATGGACACAAATCATTCTTACGAGGAGAATCAATTTTGTCATCTAAAGGATCAACTAGTGCTTGGGTACCTACAACAAGAGTTTAGTCCTCATGCAACCTGACAATATCAAAAGTATCACAAAATGAAGACTCATACACTCCCACTCTAGGTAAAACAACAACTACGTTCATAGGAGTGTAAGGGATAACATTTTTACCTCGTAGCTCACATGAGCTACGGTCTTCATCTTGACGTGTGTCTGGGCAGCCCACTTGCTCCCTTAGAACTCCCATATGATCCAATCTTTTATTTACCACTTCTCATTGATGGATAATGGTTTCAAGTTTAGCCAAAATAGCACTTGCAGCTGCGGATTCCATTGTAATTGCACCTAAAAAATAAAAGAAAAGAATAAGCCTACAAAGCAAAACACAAGTTAGTTTGAAACAACCTCACCACACTCTCACACACTTGATCGTCTTACACTTGGATTCACAAGTGTTGCAAGTCGGCTTGTAGTTCATGATGAGTCAAGGAGTGAGTCTACTCCTTGGTCAGAATGGATTCTTTGTTTAAAGACTCAAGGAAATGATGTTCGAACTTGAACCAAGAAGTACTATGATTTATAAAAATGACAAAAGCACAAAAGAAACGTGGACACGAATAATGGATGCAAAGGACTAATTGACAATCTTGTAGGAGTTTACTAGTTTGTTAATTAGTTCTAGGATCAACTAATGAAACCAAGAATCAATAATTAGAAACTAGGAAAATCTAAATTTGAGCTTAATATTGACGGTGAACAGTAATTAGGGTGACGTGGCAGCATGCAATTGGTCTCGGTCCCAATAATCTTTTGTCACAAATTTGAAATTTTAATCTTCACACAATTTGAAATGGAAAATAATTGGTAATGGAGGAAAAATACAAGTCTTTTTAATATTCAATCTCAAAATGGTGAGACTTAACTTGTACTAGTTCCATAAAACAAGGCCCTTGATTTAAGAAAAAATGGGTGAAAAGTAGATGTCAAGTCTAGGAGGTGATGGGATCAAGTCTTCTCCCAAACAAACTTTACATCTTTGTCTTACACCTTTTTAGATCTAATTTACACTTTTTTAGTGATCAAGATATGAGATGAGGTGAAGAAAAAAATGAACAATAAAAACTTTTTTCAAGAGCACATCAACAACATCCTTCAATCTTCAACAACATGGCACAACATACAGCCAACCTTGAACCACAACACATGGCCACTTCAAGTTCACAACAACAAGGTCAATATCATAAGCTCAACTTTACATCTAGATACTTTAGTGATAGTGAGATAGAAACCAACACAAGAAATACACTAGACAAAAAAAATTTCTACTAGATCCAGTCATAAACTCTTGGCAAAAACAACAACAACAATGAGCAACAAGTTCTCGGCCAAGAACACTTCCTTTTCATTTCTTTCCCTTTTTTTTTATTTTCCAACTTTCAAACCTAAGATTGATCTTGTTAGAACAAAATCAAAGATGACTTTGGTACCAAATGATACAAGACTAAGTGTGTATCAAGAGATTCAAGCCAACATAAGAGCAATAAGATAAACAACAAGGTGCCAGTGAATCGAAATAGGACACTCACAACTTCGCTGGACTTTAGATTTAGTTTTGAGCAAGAAAAGAGATGAACACAAGAACAACAATGCTAGTGAATCAAAAAAGCCCCACAGGGCTTCACTAGACTTCAAACACCAACAATAATACAATGTTAACAAAAGAGATGGATAGATAATTTGACATACAATATTCAAGAATCTAAGAACCCTAACCATATGTAAGGACCCTAAGATTAATGAATGTTAACACCAAACTCTTATGTTGACAAAAGAGGGACTTTACCTCCCTAATCACCAATGTATCAAGATAATAATGCAACACAAGTGATATCCATACTTGGATAGCCCTAATTACGGATTGATAGCTTTTCCAAGCCCTACATCTAAGGGGTGTTACACTCCTCACACTAGAGAGAGAGTTTCTCTTCCATAAATAAACAACTAAAGAGAAAATACCTAATAAGGAGCTATATATAACCTAGCTTATTACATGGCAAAATGACCAAGACACCCTTAATGACAAAGGGTGGCCTTGGTGTGTTGGAAGGCAAGATGAAATGGCCAAAACACCCTTAATGAGGTGTGGCCTTGGTGTGTTCAGGACTTCTCATATTGAGTCCTAACACTCCAAAGGTGCCTTCTTCAAGCTCCAAAAATCGTGAGTCCTCAAGTCCTTAATGTTCAAGCAACCTTCCACACTCAACATTGCTCCATCAAGTGCCTATAACGGTCTTTACATGCATGCTCTCGTGTCCTCAAGGTGACCAAGAATTGATCCTTTATATGTTGGTATCCAAGGACATCATAAAAAACTATGAGTGTCATTTGAATCGTATCAGCTTGACTGTCATTTTGTCTGACAGCAGTACCTCTCAGGTCTCATTTCTCTTATTTTCGTTCCTTCCAAGGATCAGATCACTAATGTTTTCACTAAGTCCCTCTCTGGTCCTGCTCATCATCGGCTCCTTGATAAGAGGGGGGGAAGTGGAAAATAAAGGAAAAGTTACAGAAAATATTCATGTTCTTTCCTCTTCAGAATCAAAAGAAAATGAAAAAAAGCCAAAGTCAAAGGGTTTTAGTCCAACAACACGTGGCAACAATCTACCCTTTTCATTCAACATATTTCAATCCTAGCCATTCACCTTACTTTGGTAGAACCTTCCACCAAGGCACGTGAGAGGCACAACACTCAGCATAGGAAGGAATAAAATTTGTTATAAAGGTTACATAGACAACCAATAGAAATTAGATATGTAATTATTATTTTAGGATTATTTTAATTCTTTCTTTGCATTCAAGTTATGAACCATGTATAAATACATCTACTGTACAGAGATATATCAATCAGAAAATTTTTCCTAGTATATGGCTCTTGAATTTCTACAGGTAGAGACATTTTCTGTTATGTGGTCCTTTTTGGTACTTTTTTTTGGGTAACTAACGTTATTCTATTAATCACCAAAGTATGGCACTCCTTTTTAAATTATATATAGGGAGAATGTTTTTTTAACCAAAGGAGAAATAGTAAAATATATTAGGCTCATATTGCCAAGTTATTTCATTGGGTAAAAAGTTTAATACATTAAATTACCTTATATTAGCACTAATAAAAGAATATTCGAGTAGTATTTATGAATTTGTCTTATAAATAATATTATTTCATAAATCTTTGAAACAATAATATCGATCATTTATTGATTCAAAAATTGAAGAGAATTGATTTTAAATATCATTAATAATTTTTTAAAAAAAGTTTTATGACCTTTTTATCATTAATATCATTAAATCATTTCCTCTTATTCTTTTCTTAGTTCGTTCAAAAACAACGTCGCTTTTCTTTTATGATAATTTTTTAGTTCTAATTTTTTATGACATATTTTAAATTATAAAATTTTAAAAAATTATTATAAAACAATAAAGAACAAGAAGAAGAGTAGAGAGAATAGAGAGAGTGATTCTTATTTCTTCTCTTGAGGGATGATTTACAATGAAGGAAGCCCTTCTATTTATAGGGGAAATTTGCCCCTAGTTTCACACTAAAAGATAAATACATCAAATCCTGATAGATATCAACTAGATCTTAGTAGATCTTGATAGACATTCACTAAAATATAAATACATTTATAACACTCCCCCTTGAATGTCTAGATAGATGATATGTTTCGTTAAAATCTTACTAGAAAAAACTATTAGAAAAAAATCTAGTGAAGGAAAAAGAGTACACATTGCTAACAATACGCATATCGGCTGCCTCATTAAAAAACTTATAAGAAAAACCAGTGGGACAAAACCTTGTAGGGGAAAAAGAGTACAGCGCGTATTAACTCCCTCTAATGAAAACATCCTTGAACCTTTACATCCCGTTCTTGTGCACCATCTTCTTAAAAGTTGTAAATAGAGAAGACTTGGTGAACAAATCAGCCATATTTTCACTTGAACGAATCTGTTACACGTTGATATCACCATTCTTTTGTAGCTCGTGTATGTAGAAAAGCTTTGATGAAGTGTGCTTCGTTCTATCTCCTTTTATGAATCCTCCATTAAGATGTGCTATGCATTATGCATTATCTCCGTATAAAATTGTAGGTAGATTGTCATATTTCACACTACATTTTTCTCGAATGAGATGTATCATGGACTTCAACTATACACATTCTCAGCTTGCTTCATGAATTGCTATTATCTTAGCATGATTCGATGAAGTGGCTACGATAGACTGCTTTGTATATCTCCAAGATATTGCAGTACCACAATATATGAACACATAGCCTATTTTAGATTGAGTTTTATGTAGGTCAGATAAGTACCCAAAATCAGCATGACCAATAAGATCGGGACTGCAAACCTGCTAACAAATTAACTGAAAAAAAGGCTATATTAGGCCTTGTAGTATTTGCAAGATACATTAGTGCATCAATTGCACTAAGATATGGTACTTCATAACCAAAGAGTTCCTCATTCTTTTCTTGAGGTCGGAATGGATCCTTATTTAATTTTTGCACATTTCTCATTTAAGCAAATACTCTATTGCTTTTGAAAACTCTCTAAGAGATTCAATGATACTCAAATCATCAAATTATATCTTATGAAGATAATAAAAAAATTTTCAGAAACTTTATATACTTCAGGCATTTTGAATCCTTTAAGGATTTTTGTATGGATGTTTGTCAAGTAACAATATCCAACATGTCAAGTGTGACATCTTCAAGTGTTTGGACTGCAAATCAAATAAGTTTTACGCTTACCAAAATGCATCCTTTCAGGTCACTTGATAAATATTTCTATGTTAGCATGCTTAAATTAACGTAGAATTCAGATCCTCATAATCTTTTACAATATTCTGCCAATATTTTATCAAGGATATCATCGACGATTTCTTATTTTGTATCGATTGATAATGCGACATAACATTTTGAGATCTCATCACTTTATTATTTTCAGGTACCTAAACCTCTTATAAGGTTTCATGAAGTGTTATATCGTAGGCTCTTCAAGAGCACATTGCCTTCTTATCATGATTATTTGCTCCTTATACTTTTCAAGGATTATTTCATTTAAAATCGATTGGTCTATCATGCTTCACACATGGATAGACTAAAATCCTTTAAGGACACAAAATAGGAGCACTTGCAGGTAAATATGAGATGTTTTCGGCATTTGACTTGAATTATCTTTTGAATGAGGATCTGATGATAATTCCTAACATATTTTATAGATGCTTAAAATCTCCCCCTTATGTTAGGAAAACTAACACTCATCCTCCATCTTCTTTAAGAAATCCATATTTGTGCATCATGGTATATTTATTAATCGTATACTGCACATCAAAACTATTAGATGGAATAGTTGTTTCCTGATCTTAAACCAATTGAGAGGGAAGAAATAATCATAATATATTGGTCTAATGCATACAAGTGCTATTGTATGCAATATATCATATTTCACATCAATACATGAAACTTTGTTCTCATTAGTAATGGTTCAACTATTTATGAAAGGCATTCAATGCTAAACCATCATCATCAAGATGAATTATCTTGATTACACAATCTAAAAATTATGCTCAATTTATATTGAACGAGTAACTTCATGAATCTCAAACGTAGGTTAACCATGAATGTACATGTGATCATCTTATTGATGCATCTTTTCAACATATCACATGATAGGTGAACGGGCCCTTATTCACCTTTTATTCTTTTCAAATTTTGAGGGATCCAATCCCAAAATTAGTTGGTCCAACCAACTTATCATGAGAACAAGCAACATTAAAATTCATGAAGAATTTTCTAATTCTTCGATATATGTTCAATACTCAGTATGCATATCTTCGGAATATCGCAATAGTTCATGTCAACTTATGAACTTTTAATCTAGTAAACTCCAAGTTTACCATGATATGTGTTTTTGCTTTCAGATTTACTATTATATGAATAAATTTCAGATTTACTACTTCAGAAGTAGATTTCAAAATAACTCATCTCAGCTATTCTGCCTCTTTCGAAAGTGAGTTGTCATACCATCACAATCAAGTACATGTTTATATTAATAAGCTTTACTAAATATTATCACATTCATCCTAGGAAATTGATCTGTGCTTATAATAATCAGAATTCTCATTCCCCAAGAATGAAATATAATCGTGTCTTAATCCTATCAGATTATGATAGCTTATATATCTTATAACATCTTTCATCATATTGCTACTTCAGGAGCAAATTGAGGCATACATATGATGTAGAGAATTTTTCTCTAGCATATCTCATAATCATAATAAGCGTGTGAAAATATTATCACTTTTGATGATTATTATCATATTGTCTCTCCACGCTTATATTCGTGCATTCAATCACTTGTCTTCTTTCAACAATGAAGCAAGTTGTCAACTTTCAGATTTATGCTACCATATTCACTTCATGGAATAGAGCATATTAATAGGATATGTTTCATGACCTTTTATAAAACACCTATTATTTTTTCTTAGCCATCATAATATCATCAATATGGTGTATTGAGATTCAAACTCAACATCTTATCCATATAAAGACATCTTAGGCAGGAATCTATGTGACTTGAACCCAATATATTATCATCCTTTTTGATAATATTGTTCTTGAGGAAGAAATTTAAAATATAAATGATTCCAAATCAATTATTTTTTCTCAAACTCAACAATAAAATATAAAGAAAAGTACAAGAAAATATAATTTTTCCACATAGTTAACATAATTGAAAATCTAGAAAGACAATTTAAATATTGTAGAAAGTATAGATTGTCCAATATTGATAACATATGACCAGTAAGAAAATGGTTGGTCGGTGATTTTTTTTTTTCAATTCTGACAAACTTAGGTTTAACATATGTCATTGGATTATGTTTGACAAACTTATGTTTTACAAATTCGGTGATCATCACCATGTTACCTGTAAATATAAGAAAGCACAACACACACCGCACATATGAATTTATTAGATAAATTCTACTCAGTTGATGATTAGAGTGTCGTGTTAAAATTTTATTTAAAGGAGAATAGGGATGAATTATTTCCTTTACTGATTTGAACTCTCTCTGTAATATGTAATAATCTCTTCTTAATCGCCGAATTTCACTTATAACTTAAGCAAACCTATTAGATAAAGATTTATTATTAAATAAAAACATACCTCATACTGGTTTCAGTATCAAACAATTGCCTCTTTAGTCGCGCAACAAATTTGTAAACCATATGAAACTCATTAGTTAGAGTCTCGTGCTGATAACGTATTATAAAACAATAAAGAACAAGAAGAAGAGTAGAGAGAATAGAGAGAGTGATTCTTATTTCTTCTCTTGAAGGATGATTTACAATGAAGGAAGCCCTTCTATTTATAGGGGGAATTTGCCCCTAGTTTCACACTAAAAGACAAATACATCAAATCCTGATAAATATCAACTAGATCTTATTAGATCTTGATAGACATTCACTATAATATAAATATATTTATAACAAAAATAATATATTCTACATATTTTTAGTAGGCATTTGGACATGCTATTTCATCTCATGATTTTATATCATGACATGAAATTTCAAATTCTTCAAAAAGCGTGATTGGATAATTTCAAATCATTATTTGTAAATTTTCAAATACAAAAATTAACCTACAAATTTATATTTTGTAAAATGAACCCCACCATTATATCTACCAACCATTTAACTTTTGGAGAAATAAAATTTATAGTTCTTATTATAATTCTTATCAATATTTAAATTATTTTTATCTCACTTAATCATTAATCACCAACAACTTACCTCGTTTGTTCATGAGAAATATTCACTTTAAAAAAAAAATCTTTTTATTTTATTGAAAAATGATATTTGATCATAAAAATTTCAAATATAACTTGAAGTTTTATTTAGAAAAGTGAAAATAAGTCTCAACTTGTTTTTACTTTTTTCTAATTCCAACTTTACCTTTACGTCCATTTAATGTGAGATATAAGAATAAATAATTTTGGACTAAAATAGAGGATTATTTATCGTGCATTTAGTTGGAGTTATTAGCTAGTTTCAACATTATTTATCCCACTATTTATATCATAGTGATGGAATAAATTATTCCACATACATGGTGATAACTAATTTCAAAATTAATTATCTCGAGATAACTTATTCCCAATCAAATAACCCCTTATAGTTAAAAGTCTCTCCAAAAAAAAAAAATATGACCAAACATAACTCCAACTTCAACTTTAACTTTTTTTTTTTAAAAAAATTATCATGATCAAACACTACAAAATTTGTTATTATTTCAAACGAATTCTCGCTTTATCATTATTATTCACCAAATTTATCATTTGATCAATAAATGTGTATAATAATTTTATAATATTGTATTATACTTTTATTACAAACTTTTATTTATTTGGTAAAATTATATAAAAAATAGATAATTTCAATAACTTTTACAACTTATAAATTTTCTTTTTATTTTAAAAAAATATATTTAAAATCATGTTCAAACAAAAATTCAACTTCTTCTTATATAATTTTATATCAGGATTTCACCTCATATAGTCAAACCGGGCCTTAAATTCAGAATCACAAGATTCAGATATATTTTACTTTATTAAACTTCTGTCTTCTACAAAAAAAAGAAAAAAAAAGAAAAAAAAAGACTTCTGTCAAATTAAAGTGAGCAGTCTGACCCAAAAAAAGAAAAAAAGAAAAAAATATATATAAAGTAAGTAATTCACAGTTCAAGGTAAATATTGATTTTTTTTTAAATATAACCTCTATTAAATATGTATTGGAAATGATGTATCATGTGTCTTTGCTTTTTAAAAAGGATAAAATAGAAAAATATGATAAATTTACATTTTTTTGTTTTTATATATATATATATATATATATTAAAATTTAATAATTAACTTACTTTATAGAGGGAGTAGTAGAAACAGAGTGCTCGTAAATGCCACGTTCTTCCTTTGTTTTGTTCTGCCTTTTTTACAGTGACCAGGTAGTAGCTCTTTTTGCTCAAAGATTCAAAACATTGAACACTTTCAGCTCATTGCTTATGTTTTGATTTAGTTCCCCAAATTGTTTTTTCAACTTTCTATTTTAGTTATCCCAAAAAGAGTTGCTTAACCTGTTGGAACTATGTGATTGCTTCTTTTCTTCTTCTTCTTGTTTGTCCTCCTATTGACTTGAATACAAAAGATCGATGACCCTCCTCTTATTACAAGGAAATGCGGTAACCCTTTTCAATTGAGTCCAAGATTTGCTCATTTGAAGTTCAAATCTGGCATTTTCTTGAGGTCACAATTGACCTTTTTCTTTAAAAGTCAATTCTAGATTTGCCTTTTGTTGACTTCATTCAAGATTTGGTTGGTCGAGTTATGCTTTTCTGTAAGAAACCTTTGATTCTTAACTTTTCTTTATATATATATATATATATATATATATATCTATGGTGTTTCATTGTTTGAGTAGTACAGATCAAGAGGGAGTTGCTCGTATGGTAAGCACTCCTCACTTCCAACCTTAAAAAGTTGTGAGTTTGAGTCATCGAGGGCGAAAAAAGGTTGGGAGCTAAAAAATATGAGTGCTTAGTATAGATCAATACTTAGAAAAGCTTTGAATGTTGAGGAATTGACAGGTTACTGTGATTGAGTCTTGTGCTGCCAAAAGAGTCAAGTGGTTAGTTGAAATTCGCTTTGAGGTTAGTTGAGCTTGTGCCGAATTTTCCATTATTGAGGATATTGTCACTGTACTTGATGTACTAAGATGGAGTTATTATTTATTCTGGTGTTATAAGCTTTTCTTCATTTTCATCATAAGGCCTATAAGGTAGTATTACGTTAGCGTGCCAGATTCAGTGAACACTGCATTTGTTACTTTTAGCTAGAGTCTAAGGTTGCCTGGTTACTATTATGGCTTCCATTAGAAGAACGTTGTCCCCAGTGCCTCGTCCTGGAAGCACTATGAATGGAGAAGTATCTCCAGCAGCCTCTCCATTGTCCAAGTCATCACCGTGTACTAATAGCTATACACCAACTGGTGCATTGATGTCTTCTTTTGGTTCATTGGATTATGCCATCTACAAGGTTCAGACATTTGTAGTTGGTCTTTTGTCACGGAGATCTTCTAGGCCGTTAGAAAGGTCAAAGTTGAAGGGGCTCATTTGGAGGAGAGCTCTTCTACAATTTGTCTTCTGCTTTGTTCTTGGAGTATTTATTGGCCTTACTCCATTACTAAATTTGTCAACAAATTTTATATCTAAACATCAAGCTTTATCCTTTGAGGTCCTCCCGGAAGAAAATGCTCGATCATATGATGTTTCTAGAAATGTGACTTCAACCACTGAGGACGCTCCTATCATAGATAATTCGACATCGGAGCCTAACTTAGTAGATGTTGAACTGAAAGAAGAAACTGCCTACAATGTTCCCTTTAACCAATCACTTGACCAAGAGCTGATGGTGTCCCATAAACTTTTGATTATTGTGACACCTACAGAAGTTCGGCCATTTCAAGCATACTATCTGAATCGTCTAGCTTATGCATTAGAACTGGTGCCTTCTCCTTTATTGTGGATAGTTGTTGAGATGAATTCTCAATCTGTTGAAACTGCTGATATATTGAGAAGAACTGGAGTCATGTACAGACATCTTGTGTGCACCAGGAACTTAACTGAGGTGAAGGAGAAAAATGTGCATCTAAGGAATGTGGCAGTCTCTCACATTGAAACACACCATCTCGATGGTATTGTCTATTTTGCTGATGAGTACAACATATACTCTGCTGATGTCTTTGAGCAGATGAGACAGATCAGGTACTCTATTTGTTAAATTTTCTCAATTTTGGGCTATTACCAACCTTGTTTTACTTTTGTGGTATAAAGCAAAGTGGAAGCATGTCTCCAGTAGTCTATATCCTTATGGAACGTTACGTGTGCTCAATTTAATTGATAGTTGCATGTTCCCATTCCCTTTATTTCTTGCTTAGGCGGTTATTATTTTGCTTATAGTCCATATTTAAATCCTTATCAGGTAAACTTTCTGTACTCCTACAGCTTCTTGATCGCTCTGACCTTGGGTGCCGTTCACTGTATCTTTTGTTGTTTTGTGGGTATAACCATTTGCTCTATGAATCTAAATGCAATGAATCATGCCTCCCTAGATAATGTGCTGAGTCTATGATTCCATGTATCAAAATTCTTGATAGAAAATTGTTGTGTGCAGCCGGTTCGGGACATGGATTGTGGCAAGACTAGCTGAAAATAATAGGAAAGTTATCTTGCAGGGTCCAATCTGTAATGGCTCTCAGGTTATAGGTTGGCACACTGAAGGGAGAGCAAAAAGATTTCAGAGATTCTATGCAGAAATATCGGGATTTGCATTCAATAGTACGATACTTTGGGATCCAAAGAGGTGGCACCTACCAACACTAGAACCTATAAGGCAGTCTGATACAGCCAGAGCTAGTTCCCAAGTGAGTTTTGCGTATCTCCTGGATCTCTGATGATTGGTAATTAAAAAAAGATATTCTGTTAGTGGATAGTTCCACATTTACCACAGGTAATGTGATTGTGTACCTTCAAGAACATGGCTAGTGAAACTGAACTTGAAGTTGGAGCATCGCACCCAACCACCCTTGAAAGAAAGGGCAAGGGCTATTACAGTTATTATCTATGCTACCATATGTGAAAAACATCAATCCTCATGGTTTTATTTACAGGTGAGCACATTTATCGAACAAATGGTGGAAGATGAAAGCCAAATGGAAGGCTTACCAATGAACTGTTCAAGAATCATGGTTTGGCAATTCAACACGGAGATATTGTATCCATATCCTCATGAGTGGCTAGTGAAGAATTACTTGAGCACCAGTACTTCAGTTGGATGACAATTTTGACATGCAGAGAGATTCTTGAGCATTGATAAGGTGAGTGAATTATGTCTATGTTTTCCTGAGCTCCTTACTTTCTCTTCCTATTTCCAGTTTTTATTTAGAAAAAAATATGGACATTTTCCAGTTGGTATTCATCTGCGTTGCAACTTTTTTATGCGGTGTCTGCTAGTCAATCTAGAATATTATTCCTTTCTTCCACTTCCCCCTCTCCCATGGTCTGTTCATTTTGCTGCTATTTCTTTTTTATCATTAAAAGATTATGTTATTGAGATCCAGCAACCAGAAAATGCTGTCAAATGTTTACTCTGTAAAAATTCTGATGAATTTATAAGGATCTCAAAAAGTCTACCATGGCCTCTGTACCATTCACGATTCAGTTTGCTTTCCAAAATTCGTACATTCCTTTCCTTCCAATTGGTCCACCAAACATCTGTAACTATTGAGCTCCAAATTTACATTTTTCCCTTTTCCATCCCTTTAATGCACCAACATCGCAGCAGCTCCTTCATTATCCTAGGCATAGGCCAATGGATCCCCACAATGATCAGGATGAGGTCCCAGATATGCTTGGTGAATGAGCAGCGGATGAAGAGGTGATATATGTCCTCATTTTGTCGTTCGCACGATGAGCTTCTGCTTATATTGACCCCTCTTTTTGAAGATTCTCATGAGTTAGAGATGCTCCCAAACTCAAGTAAATTATTCCACCTTCAAAAGTACCTTATTTCTCCAAATACACTTCCAAGGCCAGTGGAGAATGGTGGAGGAAGTTCCCTTAGGTGTTCATAGCAATCTTTAATTGAAAATTTACCTTTTACTTTTCCAAATACACTACATTTGCTATTCTTTTAAGTGATTAATCTATAAGTGATGATGTCATAATCATCATCACTATTAAGTAGTTTATGAAAATCTCAAAGTCAAGTCACAATTGCCACTTATCCTTGGTATTAGGAAAATTATGGGTATTAACTTTTCCTATACCAGTCTACTAATATTCAATCGACATTCTTCTTGATTGTCCCTTTCCTACCGTATTATATGCACAGAAAGAAATTGAGCTGCTTAGAACAGTTTAGATCATAGCACCTGCTTTTTTGCTACTTAAATTATCATGTGAGGCAGCTTAGATCCAAACGGCTGCTTCTTTGCTACCTAAATTTCCGTATGAAATTCATGTTGTTCCGGTGGGTACAAAATCTATATTTTTCTATACAAACTTCAAACTAAGTTCAAGTATAAGTTTTCAAGAACTATAATGAAGTTCAACACCTTCAAACAAGTTCAAATGAACTATCAAATGAAGTGTTTATCAACTATTAAGAAATGAAGATGAAGTAGAAAATTGTAGAATCAAGTCCACTGAATGCACGGTGTGTCCTTAAGGAATTTATTCCCCTCAAGTACCCAAGGCTATGGAATCTTTCCTCCTAGGATAAAATGATTCTCTTTCTGAAAATAGCGGTACCTCAAATTTTCAGAAACTTCGAACACGATCAATTATTTGATGATCACACGAGAGTTTTTAGAAGAAGAAGATTGTTTTTACTCAAAAATGATTGTCTTTACTTGAGGAAAAATTTAGGTATTTATAGACATCAAGGTGTTGCTTCATGAAGAAAAACAATGGTTCAGAAAGGTGCACCCCTTCATAAAGGTGCAACTCTTCGGAAAAGTCACAACCATTGGAAAGATCATAACCATTCAATTCGAAAAGGTGCCTATTCAAATTGCATCCTTTCTTTTAGTGTCTTTCCGAAAAAAAAACACCACCTTTTATTTTCCATTCACACCACTTAATAACCCAACAATCCCCCACATGAATGGGAAATGACTACCTTATAAAAAATTTACGGACAAGTATGTGATCAACAAGCGAAGACTGATTGCATCTGGATTAGTGAGTTTCCCTTTAAACTTTCCGTAGTGAACATGCATCGGATGCACTCGGTCAATCGGTAGATTTGATATCTTTGAACCGTCGAACTTTAATGTACACCTAGACAACACATGTCACACAACCAACCTTTTACCTTTTATGGTTCTCACAGTTTTGTTCATTTCAGCCATGAACACGTCCTGGTTTCATGAGAGCGTAGAGAATAGGCCTTTACTAATATTCTCCTTGAAGTGGCTTCACCCTCACATAGATGATTTCTAAATGTTCAATCCTATAAATTAAATTATTTGGTCAAATTTGCCAAATTTAGATAACCATTAAAAAGCTTCACACCATAAGCCTTATCCTTGTTTCCTAAACATTGTCTACTTCATGAGAATGGGTTAAGTATATTGACAATGTTGACCAGCTAGTCACAACTTTGTTTGATCTCCTTGAACCTAGCTCTTGGGATCTCTAGTCTGCTAGGTAGAGTTACCGCCATGCTGACTTGTCCTAAGCCGTAAACCCATTCCCTTTGATGTTCTCTCAATTCCCTCTCTAGATAGGCCTTTTGTAAGTGGATCCGACACATTATCCTTTGACTTTACATAGTCAACAGTGATAATTTCACTAGAGAGTAGTTCTTTAATGGTATTATGTCTCCGTCTTATATGACGAGATTTACCGTTATACATCATGCTCCGTGCTCTGCCTATTGCCGCTTGACTATCAGAGTGTATACATACTGGTTCCAATGGTTTGGGTCAATAAGAAATATCTTCCAAGAAATTTCGAAGCCATTCAGCTTCTTCACTGGCTTTATCTAATGCGGTAAATTCAGATTCCATTGTAGAGCGGGCAATTCATGTCTGTTTGGACGATTTCCAAGAGACTGCTCCTCCGCCCAAAGTAAATACATATCCACTCGTGGATTTTACTTCATTCGATCTAGTGATCCAATTTGCATCATTATATCCTTCAATTACCGCTAGATATTTATTATAATGCAAAGCATAGTCTTGAGTGTATTTAAGATACCTCAAAACTCTTTTCATTGCCATCCAATGAGTTTTATTAGGATTACTCGTGTACCGACTCAATTTACTAATAGCACATGCTATGTCTGGCCGTGTATAGTTCATGATATAGATTAATATTAAACATCCCAACACTCTTGTGTAATCCAACTGTGAGTCACTTTCACCTTCATTCTTTTGAAGTGTAATGCTCACGTCTAATGAAGTCTTGTCAATACTGAAGTCCAAATATTTGAACTTGTTAAGTACTTTTTCAATGTAATGAGATTGTGACAATGCCAACCTTTATTGGGTTTTATGAATTCTTAACCTTAAGATTACATCCGCAACTCCAAGGTCCTTCATATCAAACTTGCTCTCCAGCATTTGTTTCGTAGCATTTAAGTAAAAAATGTCTCTACTGATGATCAATATGTCATCCACATACAAACAAACAATGACTTTGTGATTTGGAGTGTCTTTAAGAGTCAACATTTTGCCTGACATCATTTTCAAGCAGGTTTTTCCTGTCCCTTCAACCTTTGCTGTTGCGGAGTTTGCCTTATAGATCTTTTCCGCATCTTGAGTCGGAGTGTATGAAGCAGACAACTCTTTGTTGGCACATATATGGTGGGTGGCATCAGAATCTATCCACCAATCTCTAGGATTTCCCACCAAGTTTCATTCTGAAAGCATAGCACATAGATTATCCATTTCGTTTTTGGATTCAGCCATGTTGGCTTGATCCTTCTTCTTGCCTTTCTTTGGGGCACGATAATCTACTGATCTGTGGCCAGCCTTGCCACAATTAAAGCACTTCCCCTTGAATTTCTTCTTTGGCGGATTGCTTTGTTGTCCAGCTTTCTTTCGTTTCTTCGAGTTGTTAGGGTCGTCCTTTACAATGTTGGCTCTACTGATTGCAGAGTTTCCTTTCGACCTTTTCTCGGTAGCTTTGTTGTCTTCCTCAATGCGCAACCTCACAATGAGGTCTTCGACTGACATCTTCTTCCTTTTGTGTTTCAAGTAATTTTTAAAGTCCTTCAACAAGGGTGACAACTTCTCTATTATGGCTGCCACTTGAAAGGCGTCATTCACAATCGAACCTACATCAAAAGTCATGTGAGTATTAAGAACAAATTTAACATGTTCGAATAAGGTATTTACTATATTCATACCCTTAGCAAGGAGATCGTGAATGCTTACTTGCAACTCCTGTACTTGAGATACTACAGTCTTACTGTCAATCATTTTGTAGTTAAGGAACCTTGCAACAAAGAACTTTTAGTTCCTGCATCCTCAGTTTTATATTTTCGTTCCAACGTATTTCACAACTCTTTCGAAGTCTTCGTTCCACTGTACACATTGTACAAATTGTCTTGGAGGCCACTTAGGATATAATTCTTGCATAAGAAATCCGAATGTTTCCATGCCTCCATTACAACGAACTACTCGTTCTCCGATGTTTTTGTGGACAATTCTGGAGCATCTTTAGATATGAACCTTTGAAGACATAAAGTTGTCAAATAGAAGAATATTTTCGGCTGCCAGTGTTTAAAATCTACACTCGAAAATTTTTCGGGTTTCTCCGCAGGTGCCACTGCGGGCGTAGCACTTGTGTGGTTTGTTGTAGCAACATTTGTTGCTGCTACACTTGTCACACCATCAGTAGTCATTTTTCGGTCATAAAAAGACAATTAACTTAGTATATCAGAATACTAATTATAAAGTTGTAACAACTTTAAACACCATTTGTTTCTAGTTTAACGATGAAGTTTTTATGTTCTTTTAATCGTTAACCGAATGACCTTTAACTTGTGATGAGGTTTTTATGTCTTCAAATCACTTGTTAAGTTCAAACAGAGTAGAAAGCAATAAGCTTTAATCTCCAAAAATCAAATAATACAGATTATAAAAGTATTTTATTTATACATGATGAAAAAAAAATTTCACCAAACAAGCACAATATTTTTAAATATAAATTCCTTAAGATTGTTGTTTTTCTCAATTTTTTGTAAAATCTGTATTTTCCAACAATAACTTCAAATACATGTTCAAATTAACATATGAACAATCAAATGAAGTTTAAACTCTGTATTTACAATTTTGAACTTTTAACAATAAGTTCAACCCAACTTATGAACATCAACAAAATGAAGTTCAAACTATTTTTTGGAAAATAGCAAACCAAGTGTTAAGAGCTTCAACACAAGTTCAGCCAACTTACGAACTATCAAAATAAAGTTTCAAGAACTTCAAATGCAAGTTCAAAAAGTTGAAGAACTATCAATATGAAGTTCAAACTATTTATTGAAAAACAGTAAACCAAACAATACAAATTAGTATAAATTCCTTAAGATTCTTGTTCCGGCGGGTACAAAATTTATATGTTTTCTATACAAACTTCAAACTAAGTTCAAGAATAAGTTTTCAAGAACTACAATGAAGTTCAACACCTTCAAACACAAGTTCAAATGAACTATCAAATGAAGTGTTTATAAACTATTAAGAAATGAAGATGAAGTAGAAAATGATAGAATCAAGTCCACCAAATGCACGGTGTGTTCTTTATCTTTCTTTTAAGATAAAATGATTCTCTTTCTGAAAATAGCCGTACCTCAAATTTTTAGAAATTTCGAACTCTCTCAACGATTTGATGATCACACGAGAGTTTTTAGAAGAAGAAGATTAGTTTTTTACTAAAAAATGATTGTCTTTACCCGAGGAAAAATTCAGGTATTTATAGCCATCGAGGTGTTGCTTCATGAAGAGAAGCAATGGTTCAGAAAGGTGCACCCCTTTATAAAGGTGCAACTCTTCAGAAAAGTCACAACCATTGGAAAGGTCATAACCATTCAATCCGAAAAGGTGCCTATTCAAATTGCATCCTTTCTTAGTGTCTTTCCGAAAATTTTCATTTTCCATTCATACCTCTTAATAACCCAACACTTCAACTCACCAAGAGTAGGGGTGGCAATGAGCAAGGAAGGGTGAAGCAAGACCTAACTATAAATGTAGAGAATGAAAATGAAGTTGTTTGATTTCATTGATATGTATGTGTATATATACAAGAGAACACAAACTAAAAGGAAAGAATCAAATTAATAAAGAATTATGATCTTCTCCTAAATAGAAACGAAATCACTATGAGATACTAAATCAATCATGAGATATCTTAACATGTGTTACATGCTCTATTATGCCCCCATCAAGTTAGGTGTGACAAGACAACACCTAACTTGGGTAGCATTCGCTGGAAGGCTGGCTTAGACAATGGTTTGGTGAGTGCATCTGCAACTTCATCAGTGGAGTGGATGTGTGATACTCGGACTAGGCCATTGCGAACTTGATTGGGAACAAAGTGAAGATCGACCTCGAGGTGCTTCATTTTTGTATGATGTACCGGGTTTTTAGCAATGTATGTGACCCCAAGATTATCACAAAGTATTGTAGGTACAGCAGAGAGTGGCACATGAAGATCCCTGAGCAAGTGAGTGATCCAGTTTGTTTCAAACAAGGCAGAGGCAACTGCCCTATACTCAGCCTCAGTGGAGGATCGGGAGACGGTGGGTTGCTTGCAAGAACACCAGGAAATAGGAGTCGTACCTAGAAAAACAATGTAGCTAGAGATTGAGCGGCGATCATTAATATCACCCGCCCAATCAGCATCAGTGTAGGCATAAAGATCAGTGGACTGATGTGGAGAAATATGAATACTATTCTGGGATGTTTCTTTGAGGTATCGAAAGATGCGTTTAACAACCTTCCAATGAACCACGGAGGGAGAGTTGTTGAACTGAGTAAGCTTGTTTACCGAATATGTGATATTCGGTCTGGTAAAAGAAAGGTACTGAAGTTTACCAAGTACACTCCTATACTTTTTTCCATCAGTTTTAGGGGCTCCGTCATCTACCAGTAGTGCCTCAGATGTACTCATTGGGGACTGAACGTCTTTGCAGTCTTGTATCTGAGTGTCATGTAACACCTTTTAAATATACTTAGATTGACTAAGAAACAGACTGTTGGCATCCCTGTGTACCTCAATGCCCAAGAAATAGTGCAGTAAGCCAAGATGCTTAAGAGAATCTTTTGGAAAGAGAAGTAATGACTTCTTGAATGAGTGTTTCATTGCTGCCCTTGAGTATGATGTCGTCCACATGTTAGTATATAAATAGTTACGCCCAAGTTATGCAGAACAAACAAAGAATTATCAGATTCAGACATACGGAATCCCATTCTGAAAAGAGAATCAGTGAGTGCATCATACCAGGCTTTAGGAGCTTGTCGCAGTCCATAGATAGCCTTTTTGAGATGACAGTCAGGCTGTGCTGAACTTTCATACTCGGGTGGTTGGGTCATATAGATATCTTCGTGAAACTTTCTTTGAAGAAAAGCATTATTGACATCTATTTGATGTAAGGGCCAACTTTTTTGTACAGCAACGGTGAAGACGGTCCGAATTGTGGTTGGTTTAACCACTGGACTGTATGTTTTATGAAAATCAACCCCAGGTATTTGGGTGAACCTTTTTGCAACCAAACACGCTTTGTACCTATCAATAGAGCCATCAGGCTTGGTTTTGATTCGAAACAACCATTTACAGGGAACAACATTTCTGGTGTAGTCCGGTGGAACCAACTCCCAAGTCTGGTTTCTTATTAGTGCATCATACTCAACATGCATAGCATCTCTCTAGTATGATAATTTTGTGCTTGTTTGTGGGTTACAGGTAAAATGGGTACGGCTGGGTTATTTGGGCAGTGTAGTCAACAATTTTCCATCGCTTGACAATGTTATTTTGCGACCTTGTTACTACACAATTTTGCTCTATTTGTGGAACTTGAACTATAGGTGCAGTGGGTGGAGGCGAGTCTAGAGAGCATCTGCTCGTACCTCTGTTAGCATGGAGGGATCGTGATGACTTTGGGCGACGCTGATAAACATGAGTAACTGGTGGTCGGCGATGTAGAGGGCGAGGATGCACAAAGAGGGCAGGGGGTTAATTTTGAAATGTGAAGCGGGATGGTTGGGTATCAATAATAGGGGATAGGGAAGTAGTTTGAGGATTACCTGATTCCGGAGTGGTGAAATGATCTGACTCTGGGTTATTTCCCTGCGGGGCGCGAATTGAGCAGGTATCTTGGCGTGCACCTGGCCTGAACGGAATGGTGGAAGGAAGCAAGGTGAGATCTGAATTAATAGTGGTGGAACTAATTTCCATATGTGGATTTTGATGTTGTAAAGTGTTTTCCCAATTTAAATATGAAAAGTTTTGTTTTAAGTGAGAAAAAATATTATCAAATGGGAAAATTTCTTCTAAAAATTTTACATCTCGTGAAAGAAAAAGTTTAAGAGCTGGTGGGGTCAAAACACTGATGGCAATGATGAGTGACGAAGAAACCGAGATAAACACAAGGTTTGGAATATGGTTCTAATTTATTTTAGGTGTATGGTCGTAACCATGGGTAGCATACATATCCAAATGTACGGAGAGATTCATAAGCAGGTGTTTCGTTGAAAAGAACTTCAAATGGGGACTTGTTATCAAGAGTGGCAGTGGGTAGACGATTAATGAGAAAGGCAACATGATGGCAGACAAATGTCCAAAAATTGGAGGGCAAACTTGCTTGATGAAGCAACGTTTTGACAGTCTCAATAAGGCGTTGATGATGTCTTTCAGCCAAGGCAACCCTTTGAGGAGTATGAGGGGGAGAGACAAGGTGTTGTATGCCATTAGAATTAAGGTATGGTTCCATGACTTTATATTCTCCGCCTCTATCAGTGTAAAGTGTGAGCATTTTGTGACCAAAGTATTTTTCAAGCACAGGATGTAAGCTTTGAAAGTGTTTTTACACTTCATGTTTGTTTTTCATTGTGTACAACCAAATGTATTTGGTATACTGATCAACAAATAGACAATAGTAGCGTTTTTTATCAATAAAGAGCGCAGGGGATGGACCCCATAAATCACTGTAAATTATTTCTAATAGATGTTTGCTGGTAAAAGTGCTTGAATAAAAGGAAAATCTATGAGCTTTATTGCAGCAACAAGAATTACAATAAGTAAACTTGTCTTTTGAAGAATATGGAAGACGGGAACTGTTTAAAGTGGAAAGCAAAACTCGAGAATGAGGGTGGCCCAATCTTCGATGCCATAGATGTAAGGAAGGTCCAGTAATGGCAATGTTGATTTTTGGTCGAGTCAGGGACGACCATTCATAGAGACCTGCTTTATTCGGGCCGCGCAGAAGAGGTGCTCCCGTAGTCAGATCCTTCACAAGAAAAGTAAAAGGAAAAAATTCTATGAAGGTTAGATTCTCTTTGCAAATTGATGAACTGAAATGAGTTTGCGTTTGATAGCTGGAGCACACAAAATACTAGAGAGTTTGAAGGCAGTATTTGATGCAGTTAAGTGAGTATTACCAGTTTAAGTAATCGGAATCACATTACCATTGCCCACTGTCACTGTGTCCGAGGTGATGTGGTGAGATGCATCTGAATCAAGAATCCAGGGGTCACTCGGTGTTGTGTGCGCAACAAAATTTGCTTTTGCTTCAAAGTGGTTATGGGACCGAGAGCGGCAAACATTTGCTGTATGCCCAAATTTGTCACAAAGTTGACAACATACTCGCGATGATTGGTGTGGGAAGTTACGCCACTGAGAATTATCCATTGGATCGCGCCACTGGGAATTATCCATTGGATATTGAGAATGAGCACTTTGATTAGTGCTGCTTGCATTGGGGACGCCAGTTATTGTTGTTGGATGAGCGTCTATTGTTGCGTGGGGCTGATGGAAGATTTGGCACTCGTTCAGCAACAACGCTGTGATCTGGGTGGAAGTCTTCTTGAGGTCCTTATGTTTGAGGAAAAGTTCATGATCAAGAAGCTTGTCAAAAAGTTCTTTATAGCTAATAGGAAAGTCCCTTGCCCGTATGGATGCAGAGATCTCGCGGAATTTTGACCCGAATTCACTTAGTATTTTCACCACTAGGTCTTCATTATTGACGGGTGAACTTGCTGTGGCGAGTTCATCAGAGAGAGAGCGAATCTCTCGCATATATTCGGCAATGGATTTGTTGTCCTTACTGACTCGATTGAGATGGTGACGAAGGCTGAAGACGCGGGTTTGCGATTTGTTTGCAAAGGAAGTGTGAAGTTGATCCCACACAGCTTTGGAGTTGATAGCAGAAGCTACCGTGGGTGCGCTTGTGGCATCTACAGAGGCCATGAGAGCATTTTGGATCAATTTGTCCTAACGAAACCAATCCTTGTACGCAGGGTTGGCTGTCTCAAGGCCGTTAGTTGTGATTATTTCAGCAGGGGACAACATGGTGCAGTCAAGATGACCATAGAGGTCATGGCCATGAAGCAACATGGCAATCTAGGCTTTCCAGATGGTGAAATTAGTGCTGCCAGTCAGTTTAATGGTCAGCTAAGATGATGGATTGAATTGAATCAAGTGTTTGAGGATAGGGGCTGCGTTGGCATTAACGACGGGGGCAGAAGTGGCCATCGTTGCGAGGAGAAGAAGAAAAAAAAATGGATCTTGGACTCTGTTAAGAGTTTTTTGGCTTTGATACCATATAAATATAGAGAATGAAGATGAAGTTGTTTGATTTCATTGATATGTATGTGTATATATACAAGAGAACACAAACTAAATAAGGAAAGAATCAACTAATAAAGAATTGTGATCTTCTCCTAAATAGATACTAGATCACTATGAGATACTAAATCAATCATGAGATATCTTAACATGTGGGACATGCTCTATTATTAACCCACTATGGAGGATGTGGGGTAGGATGGAGGAATGCCATTTGGTCATGGGATGGGATTGAAGGAGAGTAGAGAATTTTTTATAGTCATGGTTGGTGCTCTGCCGCATGCCCGTTTGGTTTCTCATATTCGTTTTTGTTGCGCATATAAGTTTGTGGTCTTTCATTTTTTGTTTCTTTTTCTTTTGCCCTCGAGTTTTGAAATGACCGATTAACTTTTAAGTGCTTCATGTGTTTGTTGGTGTTTAAATATGTTGCACATAATAAAATTAGTATTAGATCCATTTCATTTTCTATGGCGGCATTTGACTAGATGCAGAGTTTAAGGAATATTGAGATACTTTTTCCAAATAAGCTAAATCTATATATAATATACCAAAAGTAGTTGCAATTTCTAATTGTCTTCTGTGTGCATTTGTGTGCCATTAAGTGTGCATTTGTTATTGAGGAAAACATATAACATTTTGTTTTTTCCATGTTTGAACTTTGGTTTGCCAATATGTCTTGGAAAACATTTTCTTTGGGAAGCATGTTCCTTAAAAATTTACAAATGACTTCCCTATTAGTAGTAGGGAAAACAGGTTCCATGAGTGACATTCCAAGCTCATTGTCTCCTCCCCAATCCCTGCCACCCAAGTTTCGTGGACTCTTCACTTTTGATGTCGCAGCTATGTCGGATTCTCCAAGAATACACTTTTTTTAGAGAATCCGATATACACTTATTGACATTTTTGAAGAGTCCGAGCCACAGTCTGCCACCCCTTGACAACCCACATCCCGCCACCCTGACCCCCCCACCCCACCCCACCCCACCCCACCATAAATGTTTTCCTAGATTATACGTAAACGCTCTTGAGAGTTTTTTTTTGCTTACTTAAGAAACACCAAATAATAAATAAGAAACTACGTATTTTTCAAAAGTACCATTTTCCACAAAACGTTTTCCTTCTATCTACACACCCTAAGAGTAATTCGTAAATGTTAAAAGAAAAGAAAAGGCAGTTCGGTACACTAAGCTCTTGCTATGCACAGGATCCGGGTAAGGGTGCGATCACAAGGATCTATTGTACGCAACCTCACCTTACATTTCTGCAAGGGGCTGTTTCCAAGGTTTGAGCTTGTGACCTCCTGGTCATATGACGACTTTACCAGTTACTCCAAGGTTCCCCTTCTATTCGTAAATGTTAAAATTAAAGAAATGTATAAACATTATTGAAAGGGTGTATGATGCAGAGTATTGACTAGGCAAGAACTCTCACATTCAAAGTTGAAGGTGGCAAAAATGAGAATGTTGTGCTGGATGTGTGGGCTTACTAGGGGTGATAGGGTTAGGAATGAGGTTATTTGGGTGAAGGTGGGAGTGACCTCGGTGGAGGACAAAATGCGAGAAGTGCGGTTGAGATGGTTTGGGCATGTGATGAGAAGGGGCACGGATGCCCCGGTTCGGAGGTGCGAGAGGTTAGCTTTGGATGGTTTCAAGCGGGGTAGAGGTAGGTCGAAGAAATTCTGGAGGGAGGTGATTAGATAGGACTTGAGCAGTTATAGCTTACTGAGGACATGACCCTAGATAGGAAAGTAGGGAGAACACGAATTAGGGATAAGGTTAGTGCGTGGAGGTGAGTCATAGCCAGTAGTTAGGTGCGGTTTGGGGTAGCCTGATAGTGGTTGTAGGACTTTGCTCATGAGATGGAGTCTCTAGTTAGGTGGGTTGGGGGAGGTGGGTGCTTGTGGTTGGTTAGTGTATCATACTACTTTGTGGGTGTCTTATTTCTGTTATTTCATTTTGTTTCATGTTTCTTGATTCATGTTTCATGTTTTATTACGACCTTATTTACTGTCTCTGTGTCTTGAGCCAGGGGTCTATCGGAAACAACCTCTCTACTTCTTCGGAGGTAGTGGTATAGACTGCGTACATTTTACTCTCCCCAGACCCCACTTGGTGGGAATTCACGGGGTATGTTGTTGTTGTTGTATAAACATTATTGAAACGAAGAAAGAATATCTCTCATTCGCTGAAAAATTTATGACTGGATGACCAAATTAACATTTCCAAGAGCAAATCTAGTTAATATTCAGGTCATGGGGCGCAAATTAATCATTATCTGGAAATAATTGAGATTTGGAAAAAGGAAATAAAACTACTTTCATTTATAAGATTTGTTGAAACTTTATTATCAGATTTTAGTGTAGTTTATCTTTGAACAATAACTAGTAATAGTATATAGGGATGATTGGAGTAATCGGTTAGACAAAAGACTTTCGTTAAAACTTAAACTTTACATACTATATTTGTGAATGAAGAATCAAGATTTCAAGATAGTTCTTTATAGAAGATCTATCATAAGTAAATAGTGTCCAAATGTAATTTTCTAATTTAGTACCTATAGGTTAATTTCAGATGGGTAACCTTTTACACTGACACTTGATATTAAACTTGAACGACGTTAAGTTTTGACAAAAATCAATCAACGGAGAGCAAAGTCACAAAAAAAGGAGAAACATGAAATATAAAGGAGGAAGTCAGTAGTAAAGTTTGACGGGATTCGGAAATACTAGAAGGCAAACCAAAAATTAAAATGGAAGGCCATAAAAGTGAGAAAAAGGAGAATATTTGTGTGCACAAACAAGAATAGGATTCATGGGTGAGGGAGGAAGACTTGAACTGCTTTTTGAAATTGAAAAAAGTTTTCTCTATATGCAGCATGGGTTTTGGAGTAGACTGGTAAGACTGGGAGAGGAGGAGTGTTTCTTTTAGAGTGTTCATTTTAGGAAATAGAAAGCCCGGCAGAACGAAATCAGCGACATTGGATTGTGAAGATCTTACAGTGAAATAATTGTATTAGGAGAGTCTCAAATATAAGGAAGAATTTGCGACATTGAGGAGTAATTTTTTTTGTTTTGCCACTGATACCACCAAGAAACTGCTAACCTTATATTAAGTATGGACTCTGTTAGAATATGAGTAGGAATAAGAATAGCATATAAAATCCTACTTGGAAAAGGATTGTAATGTAGTGTCCTATTAAGAAAAGGATTGGAATATATTGTGTATAAATAGGGCCTCAATGTAATAATGTAGTTAGAACAATTCAATAATATTTTTCTCTTATATTTCTCACATGGTATCATAGCTTCCACGATCTTGGTAAAGAATCAAAGAGTTTCCGCCACCGGCTGGCGGTTATAATCCATATATATCGCCCGTCTAGCCAATGATTATGTTAGCAAAAGTTGGGTCACTGACTCACTGTGTATCTTTCTAGTGACTATTTTCTCATATCTTTGCGTAGCACCATGCATCTGTCCGGTGATTACTTTTTCATATCTATTTTTCTTAGCACCGTACTTTTCGGTGACTATTTTCTCATATCTGATTTGCGTAGCACCGTGCATCTTTTCGGACTACTGTCTCATATCTGAGTTGCATAGTACTATGCATCTTTCTGGTGACTCCTCAGATTTAATTTACATAGTTCCGTACGTCTTTCCGGTGACTCCTCAGATCTTTTTCAGTAGGGTCGTGCCATCATTCCGACCCTGCCCCATATAATTTCTCTTTTCCAGTAGGATCGTGTCGTCATTCCGACCCTGCCCCATATAATTTTTGTTTCTCAATAGGGTCATCCCATCATTCCGAACCTACATATATTTCTTTTTTTCAGTAGGGTCTTGTCATCATTCTGACCCTACCTATATACTTTTTTTTTTTTCCTCAGATTGTAGTCACTTTTCAGCCATCAAATCTAATAATCCGGCGTGTGAGCATGTTTCGGTTAAGTTTCCGGTGACTTTCATGTTCAAGATCTACTCGTCTCTTGATTTCGAGACGACCCGTATATTTTATACCAGTTTTCGACAATTTTCCAGTGACACATCGACTTTACGACAATATTTACTACTTTTCGGATCATTTTTTCAGTTTGTTCCGTTTCAATTGAGGTCTCCCAAACGTCCAAAACAGTCCTTATCAGTTTTCTTGCAGATATCTTCACCAAGTCCCTCACCGATTCTCATATTAGTTACATCCATAACAAGCTTGGTACATATGTCTTCTATGCACCAGCTTGAGGGAGAGTGTTAGAATATGAGTTGGAATAGAAATAACATATAAAATCCTACTTGGAAAAAGATTGTAATGTAGTGTCCTATTAGGAAAAGAATTGGAATATATTGTCTATAAATAGGGCCTCAATGTAATAATGTAGTTACAACAATTCAATAATATTTTTCTCTTATATTTCTCACAGACTCAATACTCTACAAAGGTATTTACATCAAGGTGAACCCTCATGTTATGCCAAAATACTTAAAGCTGTAAACTATATTTAAATATATCTATGGCTTTGTATTTGTTTCCAAAATATCTGCTATTTCCTTCCTCAAAGATCAAAAAGTGAATAACAGGACAGTGTTTTTTTGAGCCACTTCTATTTTTTCATCTATGAACTTGCCTCCTTCATTATTTCGGATGTGCCTGTTTCACCACAAAAACATTTATGAACGAACAGGTTCCAAATCTCCAATGAGTACCTTCCATAAGAGTAAAAGAAAATATCCAATGAATACCTGTAGCATCAAAAAAGATGAGCAGGGAACCCATTGTAATAGTCTATTGCACAGTTTAAATCCTCTCTTTTCATAAATTTTCTTCTGTCAAGTATGCTCGTGTACAACCAACCAGCTGAAACAAACTGCTCTTTGGAAGCTTTTGTTCTCCAGATTTCTTTCCACGGCCAATTCTTTTGTGCATTGTCTGGAAACTTTGGCAGGTGGTAGCAAGATTTTACAGTGAATTGCCTCTCCTTTCTCCTTCCCAGACTAGAGAATCTGTTTTATCTGGCTATGTGTTCTGGTATGAGTAGTCTTTGTGCTAAGTTTTCTACTTCCCGTTCCAACAACAACAACATATTCAGTATATTCCCACAATGTAGGGTCTGGGGAGGGTAGAGTGTACGCAATCCATACCACTATCTCAAAGGTGAGGTAAAGCGGTTGTTTCCAATAGACCCCCGACTCAAGACCAAACAAGACTCACCAAATAATACCACTAGAACAACACCCAAAAACTCTAAGAACAAGATACTATAAGTGTAGCGCTATAACTACTAGCACGGACAACAAACCAAGGCGCTCCTATCTACTAACCGCTCCATGTCATGTCTAAGCGCCTCCCTCCAATATTTCTTCGGTGTACCTCTACCTTTCCTGAAACTATCCATAGCCAACCTCTCACACCTCCGGACTAGAGCATCCATGCCCTTCATCATCACATGCTCGAACCATCTCAACTCGCTTCTCACATCTTCTCTCCCACTGTAACCGCACCCACTTTGTCACGGATAACCTCTTTTCTAATCTTATCCTTCCTAGTAAACCCACACATCCATTGTAGCATCTTCATCTGCGCCACCTTTATCCTTTGGATGTGAGAGTTCTTGGCTGGCTAATACACCGCCCCGTACAACATAGCTGGTCTAATTGCCACTCTATAGAACATGCCCTTAAGTCTAGGAGGCACCTTCTTATCACACAAGACACCGGATGCGAGCTGCCATTTCATCCACCCTACACCAATACGATGGGTGACATCCTCTTCAATCTCCCCATTACCCTGTATCATAGAACCAAGAAACTTGAAACTCTCTCTTATGAATGGTCTGCGTATCAAGCTTCACAACTACATCAGCCTCATGCATCACCTCCATTCCAAAAATTAATTTCCTCCTTAGCTCTTCAATCCCCCAGAATGCAATAATTGTTTCTTGGTTAAGAACTGTGAAAAACAAGCACACAATCTCAAGACCTCCATTGATGATCTTCGAGGTGTGGAGGTGCAAAAGTAGAGAGGTTTTTATTGATCTGAAAATGAAAATGAATGCTACTGTACAACAAGAGCATTGCTCTGAGCTTTATAGCCTAAGGATCATATCTTCTGACCGACTAACTACCACTAGTGACAGCTTATTGACAGCTCATCACCTCCTGATTGATCCTCACTTAACAGCTTTTACAACTAACTAATCGAGTAACTAACTAATGTGTTAAACATTTCTCTGAGTAACTAATTTCTGGATGAACAGTGATCAATGCAACAGTGAAAACTGTAACAATGATCAACTGTGTAATCAACTTCACCAATATATCCTTGATGCATTTGGACAAGAACCATGCCAAAAACTTTAGGAAGGCCTGCCTCATGATCTAACCATTGGTCAATCCATGTTCTGGTTTTTTCCCATCACCTACTACAATCTCTGTTGATATTTGAAATTCTTCCTGGGGTCTATTAATGCTCTTTCCTAGTGATACACCATATAGCCCAGCTTTTTGTTTATTGCTCCCTGGCCCATCCAACATTGTGTAGATAACTTCTTTCCACAAAGCTGTTTTTTCCAGATTATATCCCCATAGCAATTTGAAGAGCAAGGTTTTGTTATTCTTCCTCAGGTCTCTAATTCTCGGCCCTTTCCACTTTTAAGAGTGTTTAACCTTGCGTCATCTCACTAAGTGTAATCTACGGCTCTCGGAATCACTTTCCTTAAGGTCCCTTATCTTATTTAGTGTGACCTCCAGGTCACATGGCAACAACTTTACCAGTTACTCTAAGACTCCCCTTCCTATATGTCAACTACTATGACCAATTATTTAATTGATGATGTGACCAAATTGAGTCAGAGAGTATAGAGGAGGTTGAACGTAGGAACGGGAAGAGACTAGAGAGAGTCTTCCTAACAACTAAAGAAAAGATGTGAAGAAGAAAAACGAGGAATTGGACATAGTTGGGAGATCTAGAAAAGGTAAATTAATAGAGAAAGGAAGTTAGATTAATTGGGTTAGGATGAAAATACATTGAGAACCCCCCCTCCCTGAGTGTATCGGGGGAGGGAGGGTTTTCACTTCTGCGGCATGTGAAGTGGGGTGTGTGACAGGGAGAGATCATCTCTTGAAAGGGCAAATCAAATCCTGCCATTTCCCATTGCCATCCCTAGCAAAGTGTGTCGCTGTGCACCATACTGCAGCAAAACAATTGGCAATGAAAGAAGAATATAACGGCATTGAAAGAATATGTAATTGATAATCGGAGCATGGTTAAATGTTTTTGGGGCTTACACTAAAATTGCTTCTTAGAACAAAGATATTTTGTGGACTCTTTAAGGGTGCAAATGGTGTCGTACAAAAAAGAAATGTGCTTGCTAAGATCTCAATTGATCATGTACGCTAGAAACAGCAAGCCTTCTGGAAAATGCTTTTTCAAATTTGATACAACGATCTTTGGTAACAATAGGCAGATGGTATTGGGAGAGTGGCCTCATTTTGAATACGTCGTAGATGATATATAAGGGCTCAGGGAAAAAAGGGCATCTAATTCATTACTGGATTCTTGTTTAACTTTGAAATTCGGAGTAACAAGACTTCTCTTGATTCTATAAGACATTTATAAGAAACTTGGACAGCTAAATAGTAAGTACCAACTGAAAACAGAATGACTTTTCATGATGTTCTTTTCGTTGTCGTATGTTTTTGGTATTAGCTATTTGACACATTGTGCAATCTTTTCTAGCGCAGGAGAAATTTAGTAAACAATTATGAGCATCTGCTGCAAATATTTGTCGGACCAACCACTTGAATGCTATCAGTTTCGAGCTTGTACTGCTTAACTACATGCTGTAGTATCTAAAGAGACCAAGGAGACCAACACTCCTCTTCACTTTTTCTGTTCTGCTGGTACATCAGTAGATATTAATTTGTACAGTTGCTTTAGCTAGTCATGGTATAGTCTTCTGGCTACCAAGTCAGAGGCAGCAAAATTGTGGCAATATGGAAAAAAATATTTACAACAGATAGGTGAGTTTCAAGTTCCTAGTCAATTCTTTCGACTCGAGTTTCTTAATCCAAGTTGATATCCGAAATGGAGTATTATTCTTCAATTGACAGCTTTACTAATAGATTGTGCATATGTTGCATATGCTAAAGTGCTACGCAGTTCCAATTTATATGACCCTCCTTTCATTTTGGAACATCTCAAGTGTTTGGCAGCATATCATTTTTATACAATTTTTTCACAGATAACCAAATTTCATCTTCACCAACTCTTAATCTTTGATTTGATTTTTCTTGTTTGACACCATTTCATTCTATACAACTTTTTCATAGCTTTCAAGATTTCCAACTTTTTAATTTTTTATCATATGAATTCTCTATCAAACAAACTTTTAACTGTTTTGATATTTTCTTTTAGTGCAACTAATATAATATAGAGATTGATTAGCATCTTAAACTTTGTGTCCAATCAAACTCTGTTATGGAAGATGTGATGGCTAGGGTCGATGGCTTTGCAAGTCTTATTTTGTATAGTTTATTGCATTTTTTCAAGTGGGCTTTCAGCCATTGTTGCATCTTTTATTGTTAAGACAAACTCTTACTGCAGCTCAGGACTAGACGTGGTGTTATGTTGAACTTTACCTAGTTAAAAATTTGGAGCATCAAATTCATTAAAACGGATATCTTTTATAACCAGTTTGGTATACATTTGTTTGTGTATATATTTTAACAAAGGCATGGTGGCCCTCTTTATTCATTTTAAAAAAAAAAAACGCAAGCAGAGAACACCATGCAAGAAGAAATGAAAAGAAATCATATTTTTTTAATAATCTGAGTGAAAAATGATCTTGTAAGTCAATTTCTTCAAAAAGAATTAACCTTCACGGGAAGACATTTGTCTTTAGTCTTATGAATTTGATAAATAGTATCCGCTTCGCATTCACTACAGTTTCAGGCAAATCTTCTCAATTTCTTGATCGTTCCATATGATTGCTTCTCCGTATCATCATGAACTGGCCCACGCTAAAGGAACAAGTGATATAGAGATAATTGACCTTATATTAGTGATTCGTTCAACAATTAATTACCATCCACTTGAACTAGATAAATTAACTCATCTTGCTTCTTTGGTTCCAATGCTAATCCAGTTAAAAGAACCGGGTTGGGTTTAATGATGTGTAAGTTTATTTTTTAAATTAAATAATATGCGGTCAAATGTCAATTATAATAAGCCAGGTGACTCATTTTAATTGGAACATTCCATCAGGTTGAGGATGTTAGTTTGAGAGAATTCTGGAGCCATAAAAATAGGCTTGATCATAGAGGGTTGTGAGTTAATGGGTAACTTTTGGCCCTCAAGTGATGGGAAAAAAAATACACTCATTGTTCAAGAAGATATAAATAAATATATTTTCCAATGGGGCAAGGGCAAACAAGCGTCAATATGTCCGAGTGGTTAAGGAGACAGACTCGAAATCTGTTGGGCTTTGCCTGCGCAGGTTCGAATCCTGCTGTTGACGTTTAAAATTTTTTTTGTTTCAACTATTTTTTATTTTCTGTTTTATTTTCTATAGTGCCATGATTGTGACTAGGTAAAAATCCTCCTAGGGTCGATGAGTTATCTCATGCATTTTATTCAACAAAACATGGGATAAACTCATTCTAAAATTAATCTCGGAATTAGTTATCCTTTATCTCTTGTACAAAATGAGCCCTTAAATTACTAACTTTTATGAATTTCATACTTAAATTATTGGGTACTCATTCTCTAAATGCCATGAACTCATATTGGAATTCCCTGGGACTATGGCACCATACATGAATATCACGCTTCAAATGCACTTTCAAGTGACAGTACACCTACTGAATTCTCTTTTTGAGCTAATACGTTAAAGTTCTCTCCTTAACTATGACTGTAACGTGAGTTTCACTACCTAAACTATTAAAATGTTCACAACATCCCCTCCCTCCAGCCACACCAGCGAACTACCATAAACTCACTGTGGCGAACAAATTTGTTTTGAAAATTTTTTCTTCTCCCATGTATTCTCAGCAAGCTATTCCCAACCTTTTTCCATGTATTCAATCTGTTTCTCTCTCTCTCTCTTTTTTTTTTTCTTTTTTTTTTAAAAATAAATCTATAGGGAACTATAGTTCAGGGGTAATAGATGCACTCAATAATTTAAGTATGAAACACGTAAAATGATGATAATTTAAGTAGATTTGAACCTATTCAGTCTTTTCTTTACTAGTATTACTTTTCTTTTTCTAAGGGAAAATTCTTCGAGGATTGTGATGCCTATCTTGAATACCAATGTTAAAGAGTAAAGTTCATTTGAAAATTACATTGTGTGCTTTAACCAAAAAAAAAAAAAAAAAAAAATTACCTTGTGTGAGGCAAAAACTTGAGAAAGTGAGTAAAGACAACGTGCATATGCTAGAAATATTAGAAATGTCTATGTAAACAATAAAGTTTTATCAAATTTAAATCCTTACAACATTCAAATTATACTTTAAAATATATTAATCTCAAATAAATATTACGGATTAATATAATCGAATTAATTATTTAAATCCAAACATGTATGGATTTAATTAAGGGGAAAGGACATGGGTTGACCATTTTTTTAAAAAAATGACCCGTAATTTGAAAAAGAGGACGACTTTATCCAGTCGGCCAAATTTATTTCCCTCTTTTAGCCATTTGCCCAGTCGGCCACATGCAGTTTCTATTCCCAGTTGATACACATACACTTTTTAAAAAAGAAAGAGAGGATCCTATACCCAATTGATACTCTTTTATACCACATTGTTACACTTTTATAGCAAGGTAGAAAGGGAATCTATACATATGCAGTGTCCATATATCTAATTGATACTCTTTTATACTAGATTGATACACTTTATACCACATTGATACACTTTTGTATTACATTGATACACTTCTTAAAAAGAAAGAGGGAATCATATACCCAATAGATACTCTTTTATACCACATTAATACACTTCTATAACAAGATAGAAGGAGAATCTATGCATGCATATGCAGTGTCCATATATCCATACAGTCTTTGCAAGCATATACAATAGCTATTTTATATTAACTGCCCAGCTATGACAAATAACAATTTTAAAAAAATAGAAATGGTAAGTATATTTTTACTCTATAATTTGACATTAATAAATCTTTCTTTTGTTACACTTTTCTACTGTATAACCTACCTAAAAATATTCTTACCCTACTTCAAAATTTTTGTTTGATTTTGAGGTTTTTGTTGAAAATGGTGGAAAAATTGGGCCATCAAATGAAAAAGCAAGAAAGAAAGTGATGAAAGATAGAATCTTCGATGTAAGAAAGCTGATTATCATGTGGTCTAGGATGAATCTTGCCACTATAACTACATATAAATTTGACCTTATAATTAGGGATTTGATTGGGATCTTTCCTTGCTGCGGCATTTTCGAAATTAATTTCACGAGATCGGGGAGAAGAGTCACCAAATTCAGGGTAAGAAGTGTAGGAGTAGTTCTCCATATTTTGAATTTAGTAGTTTGAGAGTGTATTTTGTAGGTTAGACCATTTGAGAGAGTGAAGAAAATTGAGTGGGTTGAAGAATAAAGGGGATTTTATAAAGCGGTGATTGTGAAAATGGTACATGGCTTATAATGATAGTGGCTATTTTGTAGGTATTTAATTGTGAGTGCTATTTTATGGTATTATTTTAGTTTTAGGTGTTATTTTTGTCCTTTTTCCTTTAATTAAAGTCCAATTTTTATTGGGTAGCCCATTAATTTGAGCTATAAATGATGAACCCACTTTATTAAGCCCAAAATATTATCATATTTTAGAGGACCAAATGAACGTCATATGTCGAATGACGTGGCATGCCAAGTAAAGTGAAGAAGCCAATAGGACCATGCCACATGTCAAAATGATGTAGCAGGCCTAGTGAAATCAAAAGCCCATAAAAAGTGACATGTCACTTGAATATGATTGGTCAAAAGAATTCCATCCTCACCATAACTCCTTCCTTTCCACAACTATAAATAGGGATCTCATAATTCAAAAAAGGGATCAAGAACTCGAACAAGAAGCAAGAGAAAGCTCGTGGATCAAATGCCACAATTTCTCTACAAAGCTCAAACATTCAAATTCAGTTAATCAAAATTCAAGATCAAAACCACAAGATTCAAGAACAAGCCCCAAAACCCTTGAATTCAAGCACAAGTCAGGATCAAATCTATCAAATCAACAAATTAAGTCCAAATTTAAGGTCAAGCTCGAAGCCCTTGAATTTATATTTGAAAAGGAGAATCAGAGGATTCATAGAGATGGTAACACTCACATATTGAAATCAATAAAACGGTTGTAGCAATATTTTTCTTGTGTCGATTATTATTTATTTATTTTTTCAACACAAAATTTTATTGTCCAACAAATTCTGGCATGCCCAGTGAGACAATCTCTACCTTTCATCTCAACTTTTCCAACTTTAAAGTTTAAGAACAATGAAATGACTTCCAAGAAGGTCAATTCTCAATCAACTGCTTCCAAGGCTGCTGATTCCAAATTCTCTGTTGAAGTAGAGAGCATCCTGGGCGTTACTTTTGGATATTTTGAAGCTGTCACAAGGAGCAAGGCCAACAACCTAGGATAACAAACATATTAAGTGTCGTCTGCGCCAGCTCTAATTTTTGTATCTTCAACCCCAAAAAGAGTGAGATCCCATGAAACTGCTTCAAAAGGAGGAAGCTATGTAGAAGAGTCATTTAAGAAGACTCTAGCTCTACTTGAGCACTCTGGTTTCAAATACTCTGGCGCAAAAAATGATGGTTGTTCAATCAATGCACCGTGTAAGCTGAGCACTTCGAAGATCAACTTATGCGACAAGCTGTGTTACTCTCCAACATCTTCAGTAATTATGGAAACAATGGTGACTGATGCCTCCTCTGTAGGGGAGCATCTTGCTAACCTGACAAGGGCGATTAAAGGTCTCACTAAGTATGTGTAAAATCAAGACGCTCGAATTGATAAGTTAGCAGACATGATTGATGGATTAATAGATGGAGAGTCTAGCCATGCACCTGGAAAAGCTCCAGAAGTTCATGAGACATAACTTCCTGGAAAACAAACAACACCAGTTAAGGAGGTACAAGTTTTTTCCGAGAGAATGATCCCAATTGATCAGCTGAAAGAGTTCATCAAAAGGACCTTCAAAGATAAGTATGATGTTGTCACTAAGTCTTCTTTGATATACGCTAAGCCCTACATTGAAAGGATTGATAGCCTCAAAATTCCTGCGGGCTATCAACTCTTCAATTTTCAACAATTTGAGGACAAAGAAAATCAAAAGCAATATGTCACATACTTTATTAAGAGATGTAATAATGCTGGAACCTACGATGACTATCTTATCAAATAATTTATCCGTTCCCCAAAGGGAAACGTCTTTGATTGGTAGACGAACCTTGAGCGATTAGTAAACGAACCTTGAGCCTTACTCTATCGATAACTGGGAGCAATTGGAGCATGAGTTGCTAAATTGCTTTTATAGCACAAGACGTACGGTGAGCATGATATAGCTCACAAATGCCCGAAAAAAAAAGGACGACCTAGTAATTGACTTCATCAATTGATGGAGAAAAACGAGCCTAAACTACAAATATAGGCTCAGCGAAACTTCTACTATAGAGATATGCATTCAAGGAATGCATTGGGAGCTTCTCTATATCTTGCAAGTCATTAAGCCAAAATCCTTTGAAGAGTTAGCTACTCATGCTCAAGATATGAAGCTGAGCATGTCTTCTGCTAGAAAGAGAGTAACGCCTATCCATGACCCTCAAAGGGGAAAGAATAAGCAAGAACCCAAAAGATGGGATAAGTTTGTCCCCAAAAATAATATTAAGGAATCCATGAATATTGGCATATCTTCTGTGAAAGTCACCACGAAGGTGAGCAAGAAGTGAAATATGAAGACGACTTCTCGAGCACGTCCAAATCAGAAATTAACTTTAAAGTAGATGCAAGAAAAGAAATACGCTTTCCTTGATTCTGATGTTGCTGAAATTTTCAATAAAATCCTTGAGCATAAGCTCATTGAAGTCCTAGAGATGAAGCGGCCCAACAAAGATGGAAGGACCAATGACCCAAATTATTGAAAGTATCATAGACCTGTAAGTCATCCTCTGAAAAAGTATTTTTTCTTTAAGCACAAAGTCATGCAATTACCAATGAGAAGAAAATCTTCTTTGATGATGAGACGACCAATTCTCATCAAATTTCTATCACTTTTGGCTCATTCAATCCAGTTTAATATGCATCAAGGAGCATAAGAAGGAACTATTAGAGCATGATAAGTCTTCGGTTGACAAATCTAATGATGAAGGTTGGACTCTAGTGACTAGGCGTAGACGCAAGAAGATGAGTCTATGAAATGAGTCGTTCGAGCAGTCAACTAGAAGGGGGATGGTGAAAAAACCAAGAAAAAAGAGGCTGGTTGAGCTTTCAAAGAAGAAGAGGGTAAGGGAGATTCACCACCAAAAACCACGGTGTCCAGTGACTTTTGAAGAATACTTACCAAGTTGGTTTCGTGCAAAAATGGCTCAAGTCTAACTTGAGGCATCTTTTTTTAATATTGGCAAGGAGGGGGCAAAGGGTGAGAACCTACCCACGGAAGTTCCTCCATTTTTTGAAAAGCCTACTGAACCTCTTAGCCAAGAGGAACATGTATGTGATACAAAAATCACATTTACAAATAACGACCTTTTGCTTGGTGAAACCCTACACAACCATCCCTTGTACATGGTGGGTTAAGTTCTAGGAAAGAAGATAAATAGAATCTTGATAGACAAAGAATCCAGAGTTAACATTCTGCCTATTCGCAAAATGAAAGAACTTGGCATCGCTACTGACGAACTTGCCGAAAGTTATTTGATGATCCAGGGCTTCAACTAAGGGGTCAAAAGGCCATGGGATCGATCAAGTTGGAAATTCATATAGACTATTTGTAGTCAAATATGTTGATGAATGTGATCGATGCCAAGACTTTATATAATATATTTCTTGAGAGGCCTTGGGAACACAAGAACAAAATAATCTCATCCTCTTACTATCAATGCTTAAAGTATCTCGAAGGCAGAGTGAAAAAAAAGATAGTAGCTGATCATAAGCCATTCATTGAAGCTGAATCGCACTTTGCCAATGTAAAATTCTACATGAAGAATTATGTCATGAATGAGAAAAGGGTTGAGAATGTCACCAAGACCAAGTGTGATGATCTTGCATCTAAGAAGGTCGCGGTGACTAATGAAAAAGTTGCCACCAAGAAATATCTCTTCACTTCAAATAAAGAAAGCTCGCATCCACGAAAAAGAAGGCAACTCCTATTCTCTGCTATGTACCAAAGGTAAATAAAGAGAAAGATCACCAATCTGATGCCCAAGATACTGTACTAAAAGGGATAACTCTATCTATCAAGCAAATTGATAAAATACGTCCATCCTTTAGTCTACTTAGAGAGTCTGTGGCTCAAATTTTCCATAAGATATGACACTCTCTGTGAAGCGTACAAAAGAAGGTTTTTATCCAAATGCTTACATGTTAATTGTAAAATATAGATACAATCTTAATAAGCCATCGAAGTTAGGTAAACTTCCATCAGAAAATACAATTAGGCAGGCACATAAAGGCCTAGGGTGCAACCGCCTCCAGTTCACATCATTATAAGAAGGGCAGTTAGCAACTACATCACCGTGGAATAAGAATCCACTACTTCTAATAAAAGGCTTTCTATATTTGATAGACTTAGAGAATCAACTACAAGAACTTTTATATTCGAGAGGTTGGTTCCTGTAAATAAAAAGAAAGGCAACAAACACCGAAGAGGTAGTCAAAGTATGACATTGCACTCTTCACCCAAGATCCAGAATGATTTCCAAAGTTTAAGTCCTTTTAGAATGAAACGACATATAAAACTTATGATTTCATGCAAGGAGGTGTTAAAAGCAAAGGCTCATACTATGGTTTAAACCAAGAAACATAAGAAAGATAAAGAAAGTTTCAGTTCCTCATATCCTGTTACAACCCAAAATGAGAACAATGTCTGATCTCAAATGAAGGTTGATAAAGAGATGGAAGATACTTTTTGGTGTTACCACATATCCATCAATGATGATGATCCTTAAGAGGAGGAAGATGATAGAGATGCTCCATTGCAACTTGAATAAGGAGTGAAGGCCACAATAGATCCTTTGAAAAATTTAATCTTGGAACTGATGTAGACCCAAGACCAATTTACCTGAGTGCATTTCTAGAAATGAAATAGAAAATTTCTTATATCTAAGAGTGGCAGTTCATCAGTTGGCGGTTAAGAATGGGGCTCGTCCTATTAAGCAAGACCAAAGATGCTTTAGGCTAGAGTTGGTTCCATTAATTGAAAATATAGTTAATAAACTCATTGAAGATGGATTTATTCATGAAGTCAAATAACCCACGTTGATTTTAAGTATTGTTCTAATACAGAAGAAGAATGGTCAAATTCAAGTTTGTACTGACTTTTGGGATATCAACAATGCCTGCCCTAAAGATGATTTTCCAATCCCCATACCAGATTTGATGATTGATGCCACCATATATTATGAGGCAATGTCCTACATGGATGGTTCATCCAGCAATAATCAAATCCGCATGGCACCAAAGGATGAAGAGCTCACTACATTTTGTATGCCCAAAGATATTTATTGCTATAAGGCAGTGCCTTTCGGTTTGAAGAACACGATTGGAACTTATCAAAGGGCTATGCAGAATATCTTTGATGGCCTACTCCATAAAATGTTGAGTGCTATGTGGATGACTTAGTGGTAAAGTCAAGAAAGAGGGACGACTACTTGAAGGACTTAAGAATGATATTTGAGTTGCTATGAAGATACCAACTTAGGATGAATCCTTTGAAATGTACCTTTGGAGTTACTTCTAGAAAGTTTTTTGTCTTCATTGTACGACACCGAGGAATTGAAATTGATCAGTCAAAGGTCGATGCGATTTTGAAGATACCCGAGCCTTGAAACATTCACGAGTTAAAAAAACTTCAAGGAAGGCTAGCATATTTAAGGAGGTTTATCTCAAACCTGGAAAGAAAATGTCAACCATTTAGCCGTCTCATGAATAAGGATGCTCCTTTCGAACGGGACCAAGCTTGTAGTAAGGCCTTTGAGAGTATAAAATTATACTTGATGAAGCCTCCAGTTCTTGCGGCACCTATACCTAGAAAATCATTGATACTCTACATCGCGGCTCAAGAAAGGTTAGTTGGAGCACCATTAGCATAAGAAAATAGTGAAGGCAAAGAAAACTCTCTTTACTATCCGAGTAGAATGATGACGCCAAATAAGCTGAATTATTCTCTAATTAAAAAGTTATGTTTGGCATTAGACTTCTCAATTCAAAAGATGAAACACTACTTTCAAGCTCATGTTGTCCGTCTTGCATCTAGGGCAAATCCCATTAAGTTTGTCGTGTCAAAACCAATCCTTAGTGCTCGACTTGCAAGATGGTACCTTCAATTTCAACAGTTTTAGATTGTGTATGTTCCCCAAAAGGCTATGAAGGGACAAACATTAACTGACTTCTTGGCAGACTACCCGATACTCGATGACTGGGAATTGAGCGATGAACTTTCTGATGAATATGCAATGGTTATTGAAGTCACACTTTCATGGAAGATGTACTTTGACGGTGCCACATATCGAGGTGGAGTTGGTACTGGTGTGGTGTTCGTCACTCCATAAGGAGAGGTCATCCCATACTTTAACCCTAGCAAACCTTTGCTATGATAATGTTCTAAATATCAGGCATTAATACTCGAACTTGAGATAGTAGTTGTCATGAAATAACTACAATTACAAGTCTTTCGTGATTCTTAATTGGTGATCAAGTAACCATTGGGTAGCTATGAAGTCAGAAAGCTTGAGCTACACCCATATTATGATTATGTTATCGCTTACAGCCTGGGTGGCTCGGTTTGGCCGAGCCTGTGGGCATGGTGTTTTGTTCGTAGTTGGATTGAAAAATTGATTGGTGATTTGCCTTACTTGGCTTACTTGCTTAATTAAAAGAGTTTTTCAGTTGGACAACTACTATGAATAAATAGATTAAAAATTTAATGGGATAGCTTGAAGAAGTAACCCTCCAGCATATGCCAAGGAAAGAAAATAAGCAAACTGATGCCTTCGTTGCTTTGGCCTTAGCCCTAACTCTTTTGAATTAGACATGAGTTACTATCTGCCAAGAATGGGTGGTATCACCACCGAATGAGGATAAAGATGTAGAAAATAAGGTTGACCACCTCGTCGCTGTGTCTGAAGCTATAAAGGAAGATTGGCAACAATTTTTCATTGACTATTTATGTTATGGGATACTTCCAGAGGATCCAAAGAGAAGGACTGACATTCGTCGTCGTGCACCTCACTTCCTTTACTATAAATACATGCTATACAGAAGATCATTTGAAGGAGTACTCTTGCTTTGTTCGGGAGAAGAAGAAGCATTTTAAGCTGTACAAGAAGCACACTCAGGAGTTTGTGGATCTCATCAGTCGGGATTGATGCTCAATTTTCACATTAAAAGAATGGGGTACTATTGGTAAAAAATGGTGAAAGATTGTTTGGACTATGCTAGAAGATTCAAAAATTGTCAATTCTATGCAAATTCTTACATCAACCTCCTGAAGTATTACACCCCACTATAGCATCCTGGCCATTCAATGCTTGGGGATTGGATGTTGTTAGACCACTACCAAAATCTTCTGGCAAAAACTTATACATCTTGTCTACAACAAATTACTTCTCAAAATGGGCCGAAGCTATTGCTCTCAAGGAAGTAAAGAAAGAAAACATTTGAAACTTCATCCAAGTGAACATCATCTACCGCTTCGAAATCCCCCATACATAATAACTGACAACGGCAAGCCATTTGATAACAAGTTGATAAATAAGATTTGTTATCTCCTTGGTTTCAAGTAGCACAAATCTTCTATGTACCATGCTGCCGCGAATAGTCTAGCCGAACATTCAATCAGACTTTATGTAGTTTGTTGAAGAAAGTCATCTCCAAGTTTAAAAGAGACTAACATGAGTGAATGGAATAAGCTTTATGGGCTTATAGAATAACTTATGGCACACTGATTCAAGCAAACCCATACACACTTGCTTTTGGAGTTGAAGCAGTCCTACCACTTGAGTGTCAAATACCTTTTTTAAGACTAGTTATTCAAGAAAGGCTCACCAACGAAGAAAATTCTAATTCGCATCTTACGAAGTTAGAAGCTCTTGATGAGAAAAGGCTGGAGGCTCAACAAATCTTGAATGTTATCAAGCTTGTCTATATCATTCTTTCAACAAAAGAGTTTGGTTGAGGTACTTCTAAGTTGGAGATCAAGTTTTTACAGTAAGAAGGCCCATAATTACTTTCCGTAAGTCAGGTGGCAAATTTACCCCAAAGTGGGATGGACCATATGTCGTACAAGAGACATATTCAAACTATGATTACAAGATTTTCAATGCAGATGGTGTGAATATTGGCCTTATCAACGCTAAGTTCTTGAAGAAGTACTATCTTTGAAGGAAGATGACACTCCTTAAGGCACGAGTATAAACTATATGTCCACTCCTTAAGGCATGAGTATAAAATACATATCTACTCCTGGCCCACAAGATATAAATTGTGTATGGTTTCAAAAAAATATCCGCTAAGTTGAAAACCTCGAAAGAGGCGGCCTAGGCAAAAGTTAGGACACAAAAAGAAAAAAACTTACCCAGAACTTCGTTGTGACTTGATTCTCCTTACTGAGGTACGTAGATGCTTGGAATGTCATTTTGAGTTTAGTAATATGAGTGTCAAAAAAATACATTCCCTGCTTGATCCACCAAATGGAAGTTAAGCTGGCATGTATCTAAATTAAGTTTTGGACTTATGTCAAATAATTGTGGCTCAATAGAGGCAACCCATAAAAAAGAATGGAAGCTCTCAATAGGATTTGGAATGCCCAAAGCCTTCCGTTTAGGGCGTAGATCTAGCAAACATGCAATTATCAAGTTTACAAGTCAAAAGCTTTAATTCTTAAGTTTTTCAAGCTGAAGTTTCAAGTCTAACCCAGTTGTGAGAAAAAGATGTGAAGCCCATAGTCAACAAGTTTGAGGAGAAAGCCAGAGTTTAATACTATAACATCAACACATCAAAATAAACAAGTAATTCTTGAATTTGAAATTAAAAAGGAATATTAAAATAAATGTGCAATACAAAGAAAAAAGAGTTTCTATTACAGCTAATATATCCAACTACTCAATAAAAGTCTAAAAAAGTAACAAGAAGGTTTGAAGAAAAGGAAACATCTCCTAAGGCTAATCTAAGTATATCTTATAATTGACTAAATCTTGTAAAGCAACCTCTAAGACTTTCTTTTTCTTCTCCATGACCTTTGAGGCATTTTCTATCGCTAGAGAGACGTCAGAACACTTGAAAAACTCTTCTTTAATAGCTAAAACTTTGGATTCTATCTCTGTAGCTTCTTGCTTGGCAGCATTTCGGCGTGTTTTTAACTTTTTTACCTTCTTTCTCACCTTCTCAAGAGATTTGCAAGTGGCAAAAACTTTTTTAGATTTCTTATTTGTCTCCCTCAATACAAGCTCAAGATGTTCTTTGGCTTTAAAATATGGCTCTGACTTTTTAATTGCTACGGTTTTATCAACAAGGGTGGATCGTGCTTGGCCATAGGAATTTGCAAGCCCAAAAAAAGACCTTAATAAATTCTGGAAAGGGGAAATATTCGCACCCATTCCACTCATGTCATTGAGTATAACTTTGAAATCATCATGGATAGAAGAAGCATGATTTGGAGTAAGGCCTGCAATTTTGGTGTGGATACTAGCCTAAGCCTTCATGATAAGTTCCTTTTTAAGCTCTATGACAACCTTCTTGCCATAAAAAATAGACATGGTTACCGTTGGTCGTCGGGGAAGGTTTAACTCTACATTTTCTTTGACTTTACCACAAGGATTAGAAATGACCTCTTTGGATAGCAAAAGTAACTCTCTTGAGTTTAGACCTACTACAGACTCACTACTCCCATTTAGATTACTTTGGTGAGGATCTTTTAAAAGTTAGACATTATCTGCCTACACATACAAAGAACAACATTATGTAAGGGGTATATAAATACGATTAATATACTATAAAATAGTAGGGAGTTAAGTCATTACCTTTTCGATGGCTGGCGAAGTCTTTGATGAACTATCATCACTAGTAAGAATTTCCAAATGGGAGTTAGAATCACCTAGATTGTCCAAAGATGGTTTTACCTTATTCCAACAACGATCTTCATGACTACTAACTCTCTCATCTTGAGATGGCCGACAGACGGCTTCTCTTTTTGAGTTTTTGCACATAAAGGGCCCTTGACTTTGTACGGAATAACTACTTTAGATTTCAAAACAGTAGGTTTAATCACAATTGGAACCTCCTCACCATGTTCTTAAGGAGTGTTGGTAATAGAACCTACAAAATTCACCAAAGATTGCAAGTTAGCTTCAAGAAAGTTCCCATGAACTTTGTCCCACTAAGATTTATACATAGTAAAGGAGTGATTTTACAAGTTAGGTGTGTCCGTAGGAAAAGTTACCTTTGCCATGGATCCATATAACATACAAATATGATAAAACTTGAGTCCTTTATTAAGTGATAAATGCAAATATTATTTGCTAAGCTACCAGGGAGGTTTTGATAGAATCCAAACTGACAGCTAAATCGATGTAGGCTGTATGGATCAAGGATGAATGGGTCTTCATACCTGAAAGAGAGAAAGTTAAAATGGAGGCTCATGAAGCAACTTATCATGAGCTAATCGAGGTCCAACCTGTAACCCAGTTGGAAGGGTGTCAGTATCGTTCCATGGGTATTAATATTGGCTGTGTCAATCCACTAATATGGTTTATTAAAGGACCATGGTGTCAAGCCTAAACTGATGGGTGACCCCTAGGAGGAAGTCCAGCCTAAACTAATGGGTGACCCCTGGGAGGAAGTCAAGCCTCTACTGAAGGGTGACTCCTCATACCCTACATTGGCTATATAGTTTTGGAATACAACAACTGTTACTAATGAATCTACCTAACTGACGGGAAACTCGCCATCTCTTCACTCGCTCGGTGCTAAATCCTACTCCCTACTGAAAATATTCTAAGTTTAACTGACTGAACTGATACTGCTCATGATATATCTGAAATCATTCTGAATGTATTGAGATTATATCTAAAATCATTTTTCTAAATGTACTGAGACTAAGTAAATAACTAAGTTTCGGGTATTCACAACCCCCAACACTGAAAGAAAATAACAACAAAGGTATGCAAAAGCTTCAAAAGACCATAATGGGGAATGATTCTACAAAATCATTCTCTTTGGCATTTCATCAAACACATAGGGATTAAGGCTTTAACACGGGGATAGTTTTAAACATAGTGAGACAACATGATTACATGACAAAAACCATAATTTGAGGATTCATCCTGAATTGCATGAACATGACATGGGAACTTCAACATCCAAAACACATTATAATCTATTCCACTTGAAAACAATTGTAATCTTAAATTGAAATCAAAATAACAAGAAATTCATGGAGATAATTCATTTAAAACATGGAAAACTCATAATTTAACATTTAAAAGGGATTCTTGGGCTCCATGGTGAAAGGAAACCATAGATGAACATCACACATACCTTTAATACTTAAATCTTGAAAGAGAACAACTTTCTTGAAAGCTTTATTTGATTGGAACACTTGAGTTCATGGTTTTCTTGAAACGAAGATGATTTAACTTGATGAATTTGAAGAAAGGTTAGGATTTACTTGAGAGACAAATTGGGAGATTTGGGATTATTATTCCCTAACTAAAGTTAAATCCCGTGTTATTACGGACTAGGGCAATGGGAAAAGACAAGGCTGTCCCTCTGGAATTTAAATTCGTAACTGAAACGCTGAATAGGAGGCCACCGTGATACGATCAACCCATCATCACCATACCCACCATGACACGATGCAATCACGGTTAGGTTCTAGAATTAAATTCCAAATGTGCCTCCGTCCTCTTCCAAAAAATCCAAAATTTCCCTGAAATATGCTACTTACACCCCGTAACATGAATTAACTCAAAAACTTACGTCTTCGGGCTGAGAAGGTCACTTTAAAAATCATCAAAGTTGAGAGGTCAAAAATATGGCTAAGTCCCCAACACTTTGCTAGATTTTCAAGTTCTAAGACTTTTATGCATGCACTATGAGCTGAACTGAATTAGGAAAAGTATGGGGTATTACAATATCTCCCCCTTAGAAACATTCGTCCTCGAATGAGAGCGATTAAGCTGAGAATATTGAGGGAATAAAATTACTTACTGAACATGCATGACTGAAACATAATTACATGACTGAGTCTGAATATGATATATGACCGAACTATTCATGAATGCAATCAATAACATGAAGATGAGGGTACTTGGTACGCATATCTGCTTCTGCTTCCTAAGTGGCTCCCTCAATGGACTGATTCCGCCAATGGACCTTGATGAAGGGAACTTCTTTGTTCCTCAGTCTACGAATCTGTCGATCAAGAATCTCAATTGGAATTTTGGCGTAAGAAAGGCTTTTCTAAAATTTATACTTTCTAAAGGGACTACTACAGCTGGATCACCGATACATTTCTTTAACAAAGAAACATGGAACACTGGATGCACTGATGCTAAATTTGCAGGAAACTCAAGTTCATAAGCTACCTTTTCGAAATGGTTCAAGATTCTATATGGACGCTTCCTCTTCTTGCTGAACCTCTTCACTCCCTTTATGGGTGAGATTTTCAAATACACTAAATCCCCAAATGCAAACTCAAGATCTCTCCTATGTATATCTGTATAGGATTTTTGACGGCTTTGGGCTATCTTAAGCCTCTCCCTGATCAACTAAACTTTCTCCATTGCATCAAACACCAAATTAGGCCCTATCAAAGTAGTCTCACCTGCCTCAAACCAACCAATAGGAGATCTATATCTCCTCAAACCTTAATCAAGGGTAAGTGATCATCCCAACTTCCCTTGAAGTCAAGAAGACACACCCTTAACATATCCTCTTGGGTCTGAATGGTTCTCTCTACTTGACCATATATCTGATGATGAAAGGCTATACTGAGATGAACTTGGGTACCAAGACCCATTTAAAAATCTTTCCAAAAGTGAGAGGTAAACTGAGTGCTTCAATTTGAAATGATAGACAATGGGACCTCATACTACCTAACCAACTCTCTAAACTGGTATTCCTATTCTATTTTTCTTTCACTTCGACAACCAAAGGTGATTCAAAAATATTCTGCACCCACATACTACCCTTAGCAGAATCCACCATCCGAATACCTAATCTAGCAAGCTGATGAACCTCCTAAACTAACTTCTTCTGATCATTCTCAACATGAGCAGCACTACCCATATACAATCTACTAAGGGTGTCTACCACTATATTGTCCTTGCTCAGATGATACAATATACTTATATCATAATATTTCAATAATTCTAATCACCTTCTATGACGAAGATTAATTTTTTCTGTGAGAATAGATACTGCAAACTTTTGTGATCAGTGAACACATTAACATGAACCCCATAAAGTTAATGCCTCCAAATTTTTGCAGCAAATACAGCAGCTGCTAACTCAAGATCATGGGTAGGGTAATTCTTTTCATGGGGTATAATTTGTCTAGAGGCATAAGCTATGAACTTACCTCTCTGCATCAACACACAACTAAGACCAACTTTGAAAGCATTACAATAAACAATAAATCCATCTGAACCATCTGGCAAGGTTAAAACTGAGGCTAAGGTGAGTCGAGTCTTCAACTCCTAAAAACTCTTTCAAAAGAATATAACCACTGAAACTTGAATTTTTTCTGAGTCAATCAAGACATGGGGGATGAAATAGACAAAAACCTTTCAATAAATCGCCTGTAACAACCAGCTAAACCCAAGAAACTCCTGATATATAATGGAAAGATAGTTCTGGGCTATTTTCTCACTGCTTTGGTCTTTTGAGAGTCAACTCTAATGCCATCACCAAAAATAATATGGCTAAGGAAAGCTACCGATCTTAGCCAAAATTTTTACTTACCGAATTTGGTGAATAACTGATGGGCTCTAAGAGTCTACAATATGATTTCGAAATGGTCTGCATGATCATTTTTACTATGGGAGAAGACAATAATATCATCAATGAAGACTATGAAGAACATGTCCAAGTACTGCTTGAACACTCTGTTCATCAAGTCCATGAAAGTTGCTAGGGAATTCGTGAGTCCAAAAGACATAACTAGAAATTCGAAGTGACCATACTAGGTTCTGAAAGCTATTTTTGGAATGTCATATTCTCTGACTCTGAGGTGATGATAGAAAGATCTAAGGTCTATCTTAAAGAATTAACTAGCACCCTGAAGTTGGTCGAACAAGTCATCAATCCTGGGGAGTGGGTACTTATTCTTGATTATGACTTTGTTCAACTGACGATAATCGATGCACATTATAAAAGAAGTGTCTTTCCTACAAACGAAAAGGACTGGAGAACCCCATGAGAAAACACTAGGTTTGTTGAATCCCTTATCTAAGAAATCTTTTAACTGCTCTTTTAACTTTCTTAGCTCAGCGGAAGCCATTTTGTAGGATGGAATAGAAATAGTCTAGGTATCTGGAACGAAATCTATTTTGAAGTCAATTTCCCTTTCTGGAGGAGCTCCAGGGAGGTCTTCAGGGAACACATATGGAAATTTCCTCACTACTGAAACTGACTCGAGACTGGGAGTCTCAAAACTAGATTCTTTGAATTGAACAAGATGGTACATGCACTCCTTAGAAATCATTTTTCTTTCCTTAAGATATGAAACAATTTGACCCTAAGTACTGAAGTACTACCCCTTCATTCAATAATGGGTTCATTAGGAAACTAAAATTGAACGACTCTGTTTCTATAGTCATTTGAAACATAGCATGAGTGGAGCTAATCCATGCTGAGAATGACATCAAAGTCAATCATCTCTAACTCCACAAGATCAACTGAGGTGACTTTCTGGGATTTCTTGACCGGACAGTTCCTGTATACCTGTCTGGCTACAATAAAGACACCTACTGGGGTAGACACTGAGAAGTGTTCTGCTAAAGATTCGAGACTGAATCAAAAATTTATAACTATATAGGGGGTTACAAAGGAGAGCGAAGCTCTAGGGTTAACAAAGCATAAACATAAAGGTGAAAGACCTGTAACGTACCCATAACCACATCAGGAGAACTTTTCTAATCCTTTTAAGACTGAAATGCATACAACCTATTCTGGCGTTGTCCACTGATGGCACTGGAAGTGGATCTCTGCTGAGTTGGGCAACCTGCTGGAGTTGATAACAGATTGGACTAGCCCTACTAGCTAAGTTCTCTTTCCCTCTGAGCAACTACTCAAAACTCCTGAATCCTATGGCCTGGCTTACCACACCCAAAACACACTTCACTACCAACTCTACACTTACCTTGATTATTTATACCATATTTTTGGCAAACGGGGTTAGTGCGACCACTGTTTACACTGTCTTGGGACTTAGAGCCTGGCACCCTATCCCGATTATCATTCCTAAACTTTGGTACTAGCACACTAGCTAAAGATGGAGCTGGGGATGAAAAATTCTAATGGAAATGAGGACTTACCACCCTCTGACCTCGGCTGAGAAAAATTAAAGCTACCTATTCTGGCCCTCTTATTCTCCCCTTCTCTCTTCTTAAGTTTCTATTCCTCAATCTGCAGAGCATGGACCATGAACCTAGATATTTTCATCTCCTTAATCAACATGGCATTCTTACACTTTTTGACCATAATATTAAATATACCAAACATGACCTTACTCATTCTAGACCTATTATCAGCCACCACCAAAGGTGCATTCCTCACCAACTAAATAAACTTAAGAGAATACTCCTTCACACTCATACTACCCTTATTCAGATTAATAAAATCCAAAACCTTAGCTTCCCTCAACTTCAAAGGGAAAAATCTATCTAAAAAGGCCGTGGAAAACCCCTCCACTCTATAGGCCCTACATCTGTGCCCCTATTCTCCTTTCACTACTTATACCAAGTGTGAGCTACATCCTGCAATTGGTAAGCAGACAAATATCCAATCTTACTAGACGTGACATGCATGATGTTAGTCACTTTTAGAACCATATCGAGAAATTCCTGTGGATCCTCATCAGACTTGGATCCCAAAAACAAAGGAGGGTTCATTCAGGTAAAGTCCCAAATCCTAGCTGCAACTTTATTCGCCACTAGGTTGGCTAGAATAGTAGCTGTCTGATTGTTCTGAGCTACTACTTAGTGAGCTAATGTGGTGAATACAACTCTAAACTCAACATGAGAAGCATGCTCATTCAGGGGATCTTTCTAAACGGGCGGAGGTGCGGGCTGATTCTTGTTTCTTCTTTCGTTGTTCTTTTTGGGAGGATTATTCTTTAAACAAATGGAAAATTGAATTGAAAAGAAAGTTTAAATTGAGCTTATGCTCTTTTGCATGACGTGAACACTGAAAGAAGAAAAACTTTTCCTAAAAATGTCGTGTATCCTCTTGTCCATAAGTGTGGCGTGCTTCACACCCATGCACATGACTCTACTTAATATGGATTTTAGATTCCCTATGACACTTTTAAACCTTAGGCTATGATACCAAGTTTGTAATGCCTCAAAAATACACCCTGGATGCAATACGGTGCTTACGGTCCTGAAAGACTACAAGCTAACCCATGAACTGGTACCAGCTGTGAGCACTGAGTAAAAATTGATAATAAAAGATGTGTGGAAATCAACTGAATGAGCCATAAGGTTTAAATACTTAAAACAATACATCTGAATCCGTAAGTCTGAAACATATATGAAACTACTAAAATTCTAACTGATAAGACTGACAAACTATATAATTGGCTGAGATGTCTGAAAGCCTCTAACTGACTGAAAAGAGAGTTGATAGGATAAGCCCCAACTAACTCCAAATTTTCTAACTAAAATAAAATATGAAAAGACTAAAATAACATAACATGTCCTTAAAATATAAGGACTCACCATTGCTACTGCTGCTGACTAGCTGGACTATCTAAGCGCAGTCGGGAAACTCGTCCGAACCTATGATATTAAACATCATAGCACACAGAAAATATATGTGATTAGTACTTTGAATGTACTGATACATGAGATGAGGTTAGGCTAAAATACATAGGTTCACATAAATGAAATACTGACTGACTGAGTAGCATGAGATAATGACTGACTGAATATTATGAGATAACTAATACATAATATGCGTGAAAGCTGTAAAATCTGAGAATGTAGACCTAGCATATAACATGATGCTGAAATAGTCTGTAAACTAAAATACTGGAATCTGATAACTGAATAGCTGAGAATATGTATGCTTTGGTCAAGCAAACCTAAACGAAAACTATGATGAATGCTGAATTGAAACTGTGAGAGGTATCATCTAACTGACATGCCCCAATTTGAGCTATTCGAGGTCCAACCTATAACCCGAGTTGAAGGGTGGTAGTACCATGCCATGGGTACTAAAACTAGCTATGTGAATCCACTAATCTGGTGTACTAAAGGACCAGGGTGTCAAGCCTAAACTGATGGCAGACCCTTGGGAGGAAGTCAAGCCTAAACTGGCGGGTGTCCCCTAGAAGGAAGTCAAGCCTATACTGACGGGTGACTTCTCATATCCTACGCTGGCTATGTAGTTTTGGAATATAGGGACTATTACTAATGAATTTGCCTAACTGATGGGAAAGCCATTATCCTTGCACTTGCTCAATGCTAAATCCTACTCCCAACTGAATTGACTCAGATTAGTGAATTGTTCTAAGTTTAACTGCCTATGATAACTGACTGAACTGATACTGCTCATGATATATCTGAAATCATTCTGAATGTATTGAGATTATATCTAAAATCATTTTTCTGAATGTACTGAGACTAAGTAAATAACTAAGTTTTGGGTATTCACAACCCCCAACACTGAAAAAACAACAACAACAAAGGTATGCAAAAGCTTCAAAAGACCATAATGGGGAATGATTCTACAAAATCATTCTCTTTGATATTTTATCAAACACATGGGGATTAAGGCTTTAACATGGGGATGGTTTTAAACATAGTGAGACAACATGATTACATGACAAAAACCATAATTTGAGGATTCATCCTGAATTGCATGAACATGACACGGGAACTTCAACATCCAAAACACATTATAATCTATTCCACTTGAAAACAATTGTAATCTTAAATTGAAATCAAAATAACAAGAAATTCATGGAGATAATTCATTTAAAACATGGAAAACTCATAATTTAACATTTAAAAGAGATTCTTGGGCTCCATGGTGAAAGGAAACCATAGATGAACATTACACATACCTTTAATACTTAAATCTTGAAAGAGAACAACTTTCTTGAAAGCTTTATTTGATTGGAACACTTAGTTCATGGTTTTCTTGAAACGAAGATGATTTAACTCGATGAATTTTGAGAAAGGTAAGGGTTTATTTGATATGAAAATTGGGAAATTTGGGCATATTATGCCCTAACTAAAGTTAACTATAGTGTTATTACGGATTGGGGCAATAGGAAAAGACAATACTGACCCTCTGGAATTTAAATTCATAACTTAAATGCCAAATAGGAGGCCACCATAATGAGATGAACCCTTCATCACTATATCCACCGCGACACGATGTAATCGCGGTGAGGTTCTGGAATTGAATTCCAAATGTGCCTCAGTCCTCGTCCGAAAAATCCAAAACTTTTTCGAGACATGCTACTTACACTCCTAAACAAGAATTAACTCAAAAACTTACGTCTCGAGTTTGGATGGTCACTTTAAAAATCATCGAATTTTAGAGGTCAAAAATAAGGCTAATTGCCCAACACTTAGCTAAATTTTCAGGTTTTAAGCCTCTTATGCATGCGCTATGAGCTGAAATAAACTAGAAAAAGTACGGGGCATTACAGAACACTTTGCTATGTTAGGAATAGTTCCAGTTGGGTTATGTGTTGACTTTAAGCAAACATATTTTTTATCCTTCCTTACTAAATCTGTGTTATATCTCAAGACTCTTTTACACCATAACTTTATCCACTTGCTTAGAGTAACTCTTAGATTATGAGAATCTCCTTCTTGAAGATACCAAAATGTTAAAAATAAGAATTTGCAGATGAGGGATGAATTTCTCATTTTTTTCATCAATACCGGTGAGCTCTTTGAATTTAGGCACTTCTTCTTGATGTGCTATAGAAATATAACACTTTCGACTCTTAAAACAAAAATATGTAAGTTTCTGAGGTTATTTTGTTAGATATGTGTATTTTGGGTATGTTTTGCAGGAAATCATGTTTTGGATGATATTTTTGTGAAAAAGGTGAAAAAAAGAGTTTTTTACTATTTTTGGAGCAATTTTGGATATTCGGGACACTTTCTGGCTTCATCGTGATCAAAGCATGTTTAAAAATTAAAGAAGAGCTAAAAAGATGAATCCCGACACTTACCAAGTCAACATGTGGACATCAAGTAGGACCTACGGACCGCAAGTAGGCAAAGCAAGTGCCAGAAGCCCAAAATCCCAAGAGCTGACTTGTAGGATTTTTTCCATCCGATAGTTTTCCCTATACCTGTGTTCACCCTGCTTATCGTAGGTACTACCTACACCCAGGGTCAGGGCGCAAGTACAAACCACATATGATCATCGACCCTATTTTCTCCTATTTCATTCGAGCTTTGATTTTAGGGTTTTCTCATGTTCTATAAATACCCTTTTATGTGTTTTTTAGTAGGAGTTATGCACCTTTGATACTTGCAAACATATTTTGGTTCCAAGATTTGATTTTGATCTTGGGATTCTCTTATATTGAATTCAGTTGATTAATTCATTTACGGTTGTGGGTTTTATTACTATTTATCATTGTGACTTAATCTATGCTTTTGATTATGAATGTTATTGATTTCTTCATAAGCATGAGAGGCTAAAACCCATAGCTAGGGTTGTGGAAACCCTGGCGGATTGATGAAGTAGGGGAAGTATTGTTGTTGTTCTAAACCGATGCTTATGTATGCATTACTTTATCTTCATCATAATAGTTTTCTTAACGGGTGCACACATTAGGATCCCTTCTAGATATTGCTACTTACTCTAAAAGAAGAGTAGTGACTAGGAAAAGATAAGGACAACAGTAATTTAGAGTTTAAATATCTATCCACGCTTCTAGGTTATAACTAAGTAAGATGGTTAGCTTCAAGCTAATAAATAGAGACTCAAAAGGTAATTATTAACTGGGATCAATATAAGGGTTAGCAAGGTGACATCCTGAGACTCAAAAGGTAAAGGGTGAAATTCTTCTGCTCGTCCAAAAGACTGTTAAAGGTACATAAACTTATTGATTCTACATGTAAAGTATCAGGTTGGTTCAATGAAGCACGATAAGCCTACAGAGTTGAGAAGACTGGGGGAACGCAATCCTAGTATTCAACTACAACTAATTACAATCAAAGTTGACATAGTTAATTGCTCGATATTACTACACAAAACCCCCCATTTACTTTTCTTGTTCTGCCCGTTGACTAAAACTGCTGAGATCTACGATTCTATGTGTTCTCTTGGGATTCGACCCTAACCTCTGTTGGGTTACAATATTTTAACAATGATTTTATTATATTCTAAAGGGAGGTGTAGTTTGGAAGTCATCATAATTTTGGCGCTGTTGCTGAGTAACATTGTATTGATTTTTGATTTGAAGTTGTTGCAATTTTTGGGGTTTTCTTTTTGTTTTTGTTCTTTGTTGGGCACATGCCGGTGTATTCCTATTACATGGAGTAGAGGTAATCCATTACTCCCATTGAATCTGAATCCAGAGAGGATCCTACAAAAGTAATCCATTACTCCCATTGAATCTGAATCCATATAGGATCCTACAAACACCTAGTCGAATGTCTAAGCAAAAAAAAGATCAATTTTGCCGAAGGAGTTTTTGATGTTGTACCCCCCGAAGGAGTACAGGATATTGTCGATCAATAGATTGGTGAGCTATTGGCTTAAGTTAAATCTAAAAGGAGGGAAACAGAAGAAGCTCGATAGGTAGATAGAGAGGTAGAGCTAGCTAAGTAGAGATAAGAAGCAGACCATTGAACAACACTCGGTGGAAACAATAACAGAGTTAGCTGACCGTGTTCAATTGATCCCAGCATATCAGTATATGCAACCATAAATAGATGATGAAGAAGACTTGGGATATGTTGATCCGGCAGAGACTGGAGCCATAGTTCCTCCTATTTTACCCCCCAACATCAAATTTGACATAACGAGCGCAATGATCTAGTTCTGAAATCTAAAGAGTGTGTTTGCAGGTCTGCCTATAGATGATGCAAAATTGCACCTTGCCAATTTCATTGGGATCTGCAGTTCGTATACAAATCTAGGGGTGAATCAGGAAGCTCTCAGACTGTGGTTGTTTCTATTCTCTCTTACTTGAGAAACATCTTTATGGTTAGGGGAACTGCCAAGAGGCTCTATAACTACATGGAATGATGGACAAGCAATTCTTGAATAGGTTCTTTCCTCTATAAAGGATATTGTAGCTTAAGGATGACATCTATAATTTCAAGAAGCTACAGTCAGAATCTATGTATGAGGCATGGTTCAGGTTAAAGAAAAAGCTGAGTATGGTGCCCAATCATCGGTTGTCAGGGATGAGCTTACTGGAGATATTTTATCGAGCATTGACCATCAGATCCAGATCCAAGGTAGACACCATATCTGGAAGAGATTTTATGAGACTACGTTGGGAGAATGCTTCAGAGATGTTAATTTAGATCTCACTCACTAACTGAGGGTGGAAAACTCAGGAGGCTAAGAGAGGATCTGACAGATATGCTATTGGTGCCTCCTGCGACCATAAAGTAGCTGATGACATAGTAGTGCAAGATATTGCATTGCTAAGAATTGATCTTGGGGTACTAGCAAAGCAACTTGTAATAGCGACTTCCAAGAAGGTAAACATAGTAGCTGTATAGGGTTTAGCTTTCAAAGCTTACGAGTTAGAATTGAAGGAGGAAGCAAATTATTTTATTCATCAATTGGCGGGTTTCCAAGCCCAAGGGAAAGAAAACCAAGGTAGAAACTACTATGACAGATATAGAGACCATAGCATAAATTGAGATAGTGATTAGAGGAAGAAGGATGACCATATAGAGAAGGGGATAGGTATATTTCACTTGACAGACGAGATGCAGAATCCAGAATAGAAGAGCTACTAAGCTGGTGAAGGGTCAAGAGAATTAAGAGATCAGACTTAAGGAGATTAAGGCCGACATTTCAAGATTGACGTAGAAGGTCGAGTCGCATACCACCGTTATCAAGTAGTTGGAGCACTAGTTTGGCTAGATGTCAAAAACTCTTAACTAGAGGTATCTAGGTACCCTTCTAAGCAACACGATACAAAATTCAAAAAATGATGGTAATGTACTTACTATTACTATAAGGAGTGGTACCACTACTATAGATCCCCCACGAGCTACTGCAGAAGCTGTTGATGATGAGACACTTGCTATTGAGTTTGAGAAGGTAACAAGTGATAAAGGTAAATCTATTGAAGATAAGGGTAAGGGTTCGGTCCTTGAGCTAGAAATCAGACAAATTCCCAAACTACCCCACCTTTTCCTCAGAGATTGAAGCAAAAAAAGAGTAAAGTAAGTTCAAGCAATTCATTAAGATGCTGAAAAAATTGAGATTGAACATACCTTTTTTTTTAGGTGTTAGAGCAGATGCCTGGATACGTCATTTTTATCAAACAATTGGTCACAAGAAAGAATGGAGCGACATTTAAGGATGTTGATGATATGCACCATTGAGTGTAGTCACGACTAGGTCTTTGGCATAAAAAAGGGTGATCTCAGAGTATTTACTATACCATGCTATTGGGTTATCCCAATTTGCCAGAGCATTGTGTGACTTATGAGCCAATATTAATTTGATGACATTGGCCATATTCAAGAAATTAGGATTGAACCCTTCAAAATTGCCTTCGATGCAGTTGTTGATTACTGAGCGCACAGTGAAGAAACCTGTGGGAATCTCATTTAATGTGATCGTGAGGGTGGATAACCTCATCTTTCTGGATGACTTTATCTTCTTGGACTGTGAGGTTGACACTGAGATGCCCTTTATATTGGGAAGAACGTTTAAGGCCACAAGCAGAGCTATGGTTGACATGGAGAAGGGAGAACTAAAATTCAGAGTCAATGGTGAGGAGGCTATATTCAACAATCCAATGAAGTAGCCAACCAATATGAGGGTAGTGTTGGTGATTGTATTGATGACCTTGGAAGATATTCAATGGGTATCTTGATGAATTCTGAGTAGTCAAGATACCCACGTCGTGCTGCGACATTAAATTAAGTGTTATATGAAAGGCAACCTATGAGCTTGTTGTGAAGTTTTAGTAACCAACATGGCCGCGACGTTAAATCAAGTACTGAGTGGGAGGCAACCCACTATTGTTAGTGTCACATTTTTGTTGTTTTTCCTTTTTGTAGGTTTTTAGCTCTTGGACTTACCCAGAATATAGTAAAAAAATTGCTACATTCATCGATTTCCAGGTAAGGGGGTTGTGTGATCAACCTATCATGGTCACAAATCCCACACAGTAAGTTGAGTAATAAGCTGAAAAGTTGAAATTTTGAGGATGAAAAATGGAAAGCTATAGACTTTGGAATCTAATTTTACTTTTGGGATCTCAAACTTAGGTTGAGAGAACATAAATTGCTGGAAAAATATCAAAACGCCAAGTCCAAATTGCAGGAAAGTAGGCCAAAATTTTTGGTTTGGCACCTGTGCCTTGTACTTGCTGGGCGCAGGTGGCATCTACGCCCCATGCCTGGCCGCAGGTGTAGACGCAGGTACAAGCTGTGGCTAGGTCAAAAAGTCGGCTTATTTTTTAATTTAAATTTTAGGCCCACCAACACATATATATGGTCTTAAACAACCCCCATCTATATTTGAGCAACATTGAATTCAAATCCTTAAAACTTCACTTTTTTCTTTGAATTCAAACTTTTCTCTTAAAATACAAACTAACCCCACATATAAATTAAGGCTAAATTGACACTTATTCGAGATACCAACTTATCCCAACATGCTAAAAACAAGTTTCGACTTTGGTTTTTCTTGACTTCTTTATTATTCGCTTTTGGGTCTTCATAAAAGAGGTAACTTTCTCGGCTCCTAATGGTTATCTATTGATCTATTTACTATTTAAACAAGTTGATATGTGTATTCCATTGCAAAATATATAGAATATATCATGCTTGTATGTAGGAGCCTTGAAGTAGCCTAAAATCTTCATGTAGGGCCTTGTTTTGAAGTAAAATCTAAAGTTAGGCCCCAACCAGAAGTTGAACTTGAATGAATAAAAGTAATACCACTAGTTGAGCATGTTTGTTTGCTTTGAAAGCTGTGATTTATGATAGGTGAGTGCAAATTGGACTTTTTGGGGTTTCAAATAGGTTATAAGGGTGTGAAAATTGAGGAAAAATTCAAACTTTTCAAATTATGAGTTTTTCTTCAACTTTTTCTATCCCTCACTTTTGTTGGAAACTAATACTAGTTTTCAGGTACACATGGCACCTAAAGATATGAAGAAGACAAAGTTCGTACCTCAAGGAGATGAGTAGAGTCTCCCGAGCCTAGTGGTTCAGTGGAGGAGTACCCAAGGTAGCGACGTAGAGACACTGCAGTTGAGGTGACACAAAGAGTTATGAGAGAACAGATGCACCAAGTTGCTCAAATAGTTACAGCCTGGCTAAGGATGAAGTTAGCAAGAAAGTCACCCCCCACACACCTCCACTCGATGATGGTGATACCGAGGACATAAATTTTGAGTCTACTCCATAGGTTGCTGCTCAGGACTCTTAGTTTGAGGAGGGGCCCTAGGATTCATTCGAAGAGGTAGAGCAGGAGGAGCCATCAGTGTTACCACAGTCTGAGGAGGGTACCACTACTCATGTACAATAGACAGATGTACCCCAGTCTAAGGAGAGTACAAAGAAAGCTACCCATGATGCATCAACACATCTAGGGTAGAGTTCCCCACCCACACATGCCCCAGATGCACATCTCAAAGAGAGACATCTAAGGTGGTATATGGAAAGGATGCGAGAGATATATACTATTGGCAGTCATGTTTGAGAGGTAGGCAAGCCTATGAGGTGCATTTATGAAATGTCAAGTACCATAGTTATGGATGATATTTGAAAGATATCAGCTAGAGTGGATGACTAGACCGCTCAATTCTTATAGCCCGACTATGGTATGGGAATTTTATGTATCATATCAAGCTATCGTAGTCTTTTCTATGCACAAACATCCAGGCTTAGTAAGATTCAAAAGGTAGCCACAACTTGAGCATACACTAGTTAGAGGGGTCAGAGTTGACATTTTGACAGAGACTATTCATAGAGTTATCTTTGGCCCAAATTACATTACTCCCACATCTATAACTGAGTGTGACCACAAACTGAGGGTCGCACATAATTAACATAGCATGCAGAAGACTGGGCACTGATGAGAGAAGGTTGAGATGGCTAGGTGGATAGCCAGTTATATTTTACCTTTAGGTGATATAACCACATGGATTGAGGGGCATGGTATGATCAAGAAGGGCCTATTGACATTTGAGGCCATATTTTAGTGGTTGCTGATCAGATACCGACTGATACCTACTACTTTGAATAATATATTAACATGGGAGGGAGAAGCACTGGTTGCTTAATGATGGCTATATGTGTTGTTGATTTTACTGAAATTCTCAGGTATGAGTTACATAACACAGCATTTAGGGAGTTGACTAATCTGCCATTCCCTTATATGATTCAGAGATTGTGTGATGAGGCTGGTGTGCCTGAGATAATAGGTGTAGAAAAGAAGGTACTCACAATGGCGACTGCACAAATAAAGACTATGAAGGATCTGGAATATCCAGGCCCATCTAGGAGATCAAGAGGGCAGGCAGTAGTACCACGGGACCAAACTGAGGGCCCAGTAGTTTCCATAGAGCCTGATGAGGCACATTGAGGTGATGTAGGTATTAGTATTGCTATGGATATAGGAGACCAGAGAGAGACTCCAGACTTCAGTACGTATCGCAAGGGTCTTCTTCAGCCCCAACGTCAACCTTAAAGCCGATTGGTGTATCTTCAAAGCCTACTCATCCATCCACTACAGTTCCTGCTACAGGTATGATTACTATATCTAGTGAGTTTTTACAGAGCTTAGTGGACAGCCAGAGGGCGACCGATGCTCAATTGAGAAATGTTGAGACCGAGACGACTACCTATATGAGAAGATAAGATCAGGGGTCAAGACTAGATTTGACAAGGCAGAGGCTCGATGGGAGCCCGCACAGAGAGCTGCACTGTCTGAGCTATGTGCTGATTTCCATACATGGCTCGATAAGTTTGAGAGACGGTTATAGACCGATTTAGAGATACATATGCACCAAATCTAGCCTAGATGAGGAAGGAGTTTGATATATTATGACCAGAGGTATGCTCTCTCACAGAAAGCCGTGTAGCAATCATTTCCTCATTTATACCTCATTTGGTCCAGATATTACCTCTACACGTACTGAGATGGTCGGATTTCTGTACAGAGGGTGATGAAGAGGTCCCAATAGTTGGGGCCAAGAGAGGTCACATAGACGACTTATAGGATCCTGATTTGCCATATGACCAGGTCGTTAAAAGGGCCATACATGATTCGTTAGAGACTACATTCATCTATAGGCAGAGGCGTCCATCTATAATAATGGCTGCATCATCTAGTAGTGCACCACCACTACCACTGCCTCTATCAGATAATATGCCTCCATCTGGGGATGCTCATGATTCAGGCGCCTAGTACGTCCCAGGTATGTTCTCACTTCCCTTTGTTTTATTTTAGCGCATTGAGGATAGTGCATAGTTTTTAGTTGGGGATAGGCATACCATTCCACTACAGGTTTTTGTTTCCGTGCTTCTTTTTCCTGTCGGCCGAGGTATGGTTGTAGAACCAGCATGTCTAGGATAATTTTGTGTCGTATTGTGTTTTATTTTGTATTGTGTTTTGTTTTTGTGTAATAAGGGGATTTTAAGTATTTATGGTAGTAGTCATGTTTTTATTGATTTTTGATACCCTCCAAAATTTATGTGTTTTAGAACTCTGTGAAGATATACATTGTGTGAACATTGTGGATCTTGTTATGGCATTAGAATTAGGGACATGATAATCACTTGCTAACAATTGCATGAACTGGATAAGTAGTAGTTGGTAATATTGAATCTATGCTATATGTGTGTGAGAAACTACCTAGTTCCCTTTGAATTTAGAACTTGCTTGGTTAGTCTTTCCTAGGTTGAAGGATAGTTGGTTAGGAGAAGATCATAGGCCGTTTTTTATTTTAGTCCACTTTTAGCTTAAATGACCTTCCATGTGTGAATTATATCCCTTGATCCCCATTTTGAGCCTAATAAGCCTATTTTTTGGTTTCACAATTCACTTTCCTATTTATATTATAATGAATCTATTTTGGCCCTGGTCCTTCTTGGACATTGTGCACCTCAACTCAGCAAAACACCTAAGTTGAGGGTGGCTATCATGGGGGTGCTAGTGTAAAATGGGTGTGGAGAAGGGTAAAATAAGAGAAAAAGTTAGTAGGATCGGGTGTGGTAGAAAAAGAAAAGAAAAAAAATAAAGAAAAGAAAATTGTGAAAAAGCAAAAAAGAAAGAATAAAAGACCACACCTAACCTGATTGTGCAATAAAGAATAAAAAAGAGAAATAACAGTGGAATAGAAAAGGAAATTGGCTAGTAACTGAGACCCCAAGGTTAGTGTAGTTCCAAGGAGGCTTAGTCAATTGATATGTCCACATATACCATACCAACCCCTAAGCTTCCATTACAAGCCGAGAAAATTCCTATAGTGATCCTAACATGACTATCTGAATGTTAAGCAAAAGAAAATAAGGGCAAGCCTATGGTATTTGATATATATTGATTGGAACTTCTCTTCTTAGTGTGTACATCTCTTGACCGTCCCTGCATTGGCATGGATTATTTTATATGAGTGAGTGGGACATCCTTGTTATGAGGGCACTTGATTCATATTTCTAGCTATTTGATTTTTTCGGGTAATGTAACTTGTATATATGAGTGGCTGTCTGTTGCTAATGTAATTGCCATACCTTGATCCCATTGTGTCACATTGTTATACTTCATGTTCATACATAGTTGGTTTTGAAAAGTGAGATTGACATGACCCGCCCTGCGGCCTTGTCGTAATGGGCGTCCCAAGTCTGACCAGGATCGTAGACCGCCCTAGTTACCCAACCCAACCTCCAGTCGCCTTCTCTGAGCTGGCTGAATTTCGAGCATGCAAAAAGATAGTGTAAAAGCTCACATAAATAATCCAACCATCCATACCAATAATCCAACCATACCAAACCATACCAAAACAAGGGCAATAAACTAGGTCATAACAAAGGATGTTCCAAAACATTATATAATTAATTCCAAAATGAAATATGATAGAACAATGAGAAATTATGTCTGATGATGCCAGCCTCAATACCAATACCAATGATAAGGCTGACACCTATATCGATCCCGCCTATTCCAACCCGTAGAAGTACCACAAAGCCTCTAACCAAAAGAGTAATAAAATCCGGTTGGGACATGCCCCCAACCAAAGCCAAAACCAATATCCAGAATAAAATCAAAGTATTTAAAAATGTCCATAACATGAAATAGAGCCTTTCGAAAGGATGGAAGCTCGCCACTTCAGTCTAAATGTTGTCCCTGAGTCAATCACTATGTAGGAGGAGTAGAACGGCCGATTCCTGCATATCGTGGGTATACAACAACCAGTAGACGGGGTGAGCGAGTGAGCGCTATCATGATCTCAGGGTAAGGATAAAATAAAGCCCTTTGTAAAACCAAGTAAAACTATCCATATGCACACCACCATAAATATATATACACATACATATAACCATACCGGGAAAAGGGATCGGGTTAAACATAACTTTAAAACCTTTACCTGGGTTATGTAGCTTTACCGTCCTAAACCACCCATAGGCTATATGGGTTCAGTTCCCCCTACTGAAAAGGACCCAGTGTGTAGACACATGACCAGGGAAGAAAAATTTGGGATGACTAGTACATCCCCCAAATATAGTGTGACATCATGCATACGGTCACCAAGACTAACCTCATATCGGCCAATATGAGTTTCTAGTTTTGGTTCCCCTGGGACCTCCACCTTCCACGACCTAGCTACACCTCCCACCATTATTTCCTAATTAAAAACCAATTTTCAAATAACCAAACCATTATCCATTAATTAACCAAGGCCATTAATATTGGTATTGGCATACTAATCCTTACATGCAAGTATTATCCATAGCCAACCATATATAGGTTTAAGGTGACTTTCAAGTGCCCTTCCATTTACCATATTAAACCACTTGGGGGATTTTATGTGCCCTTCAAGCATAACCATTAGCCATTTACCATTCCAAGCCATTTACACTATGCATAATTCCATTACCAAGTTTTAAAATAAGCAAAAGTTCCAAAGCCACCATTTAGGCATATAAAAGCATAATTAAAACCATGGAAACAATAACCAACCATTCAATATCAAAACCCCCAAATCATATTTGAAAATCAAAATCATACAATCAATGAAATCATGAAAAAAATCATAGAAACCATTCCTTTAGTTAAAATTAACATTGAGGGAAGAGAACATGCCTTAAACCAAGATGATGATGGAAAGAAATCACCAAGACAAGCCCCAAATCAATCCTCTAGTTGAAACCCTAGTTTCCCTTGACCAAAAGCTTTAAAGAGAATTATGGAGTGTTTTAGAAAAGTTTCTAAGTGTTAATGAATGGAATAATAGGGTAAATAACCTCCCAAGTAGGTTAGAAATCGTGGGGCCTTATTAGGATAAGTGGGAAAATGTCCAGAATACCCCCACTTAAGTTGCACAAAAATCCCGTCACATGGATACGACTGACCCTCATGAGTCGAACCCTTCCAATACAAGTAGTACCCTCCACTCCTACCCTTCCAATACAAGTGGTACCCTCCACTCGTACCCTAGCCTCAATCTTTGGAACAAACACTATCCAGTATACGACTCATCCAACCAAGTCGTATGCAGAGCAGACAATCCGTACCATCCACTGTAACCCTGGCAGATTTAAGCTCAAGAAAAATTCAGACACTTTCCACCCTATAAGTCCATCGTACGACTCGTACCCTAGCTTACGGCTCACGGCGAGCCACTCCTACTCAGATCCAACCTAAGTTACCAAGTCTAAGAAATTTAAGGAACCAAATGATCCGTAACCACCAATACAACTCATACCCCTTAGTCGTATCCATTCTAATAACCAAAATCCATCCTACCAACCAACACTAGTTAGTATACGACTGGAGCTTACTATCCGTACCCCAATTTTCTAAGGGTCAAAACCCAGGGTGTTATAGTCTCCCCCACTAGAAACATTCATCCCCGAACGACAGATAAGGTAGGGGTAACCACATGCACAAGTCATTTGTATTATCAAATGTATTCCCAATCTTTAACAAAGTTTTAAAACAAAGAGGCATAGATATTAATATTTCCCTTAACAAACTCAAACCATAAAGATGTGTTGAAGACACATACCTTCCACACGAATCCCAGGAGCAGAAAACAAATGCGGATATTTGGACTTTATGTCCTCTTCCACTTCCTATGTAGCTTCTTCCACCTTACGGTTCTTCCAAAGGACCTTAACCAAAGCCACATTCTTGGTCCGCAACCAACAAATCTGCCTATCTAAGATCTCAATTGGGACTTCTTCATAAGACAAAGAATTCATATGGACCAATCCTGCCAAAGGAACAACCAAAAAAGGATGACCAATACACTTCCTCATCATGGAAACATGAAAGATCGGATGAACTAAGCTTAAGCTAGAAAGAAACTCTAGCTCATAAGCCACATTACCAACTCTGCGCAAAATGTTATAAGGACCCACATACCGGGGACTGAGCTTCCCCTTCTTGCCAAACTGCATTACTCCCTTATGGGAGATACCTTGAGGTAAACCTTATCCCCAGCCTCAAATTCGAAGTCTTTATACCTAACATCAGTATAGGACTTTTGGAGACTTTGGGTAGCCTTAAGCCTATCCCGAATGACCTTTACCTTGTCCATAGCCCGATAAACCAAATCGGAACCAAACATGTCGCCTCACCAAGCTCAAACCAACCACTAAGAGATCTATACCTCCTACTATAAAATGCCTTAAAAGGGGCCATACCAATACTAGAATGATAACTATTATTGTAAGCAAACTCCACCAAAGGTAGATGCTCGACCCAATTGCCACCATAATCAATCACATAAGCCTGAAGAATATCCTCCGATGTCTAAATAGTTCTCTCCTCTTGACCATCTGTCTGTGGAGGAAAAGCAGTACCCAGACTCACCTTGGTCCCCAACCCTCTCTCAAAAGGCCAAATTGTGTGCTACAATCAGAGATAATCAAAATAGGTATCCCATGTAGATTCACAATCTCCTGAAGATACAACTTTGCATAATCCTTCGTAGAGAAGGTAGTCTGCATTGGTAAAAAATGTACAGACTTAGTCATCCTATCCACGATGGCCCAAATCGAATCATATTAATTTTGAGACCTAGAAAGACCATTAATGAAGTCCATATTGATCACTTCCCACTTTCATTCGGGTAAATCAATTTCTTGATACAACTCTCCTGTCCTTATGTGCTCAACTTTAACCTGTTGACACACCATGCAGTTGGCCACGAAATCAGCCATATCCATCTTCATGCCATTCCACCAATAGATCTCCATGAGATCATGATACATCTTAGTCAAGCTGGATGAATAACATAGCACGACTCATGAGCCTCAACCAAAATCCTTAGTTGCAACCCATCGACATTAGGAACACACAACCTCCCTTGGTATCGTAAAGTACCATCACTACTATTCTCAAACACCACTAACTTTTACCTACCAAGGCATTCTTAATTTTCATTAAGATAGGATATAACATCTGCTTCTCCTTAATCTCTGCACCAAGAGATAATCGAACAACTTTTTTCACCACCACACTACCATCCTTGGAGTCCAAGAGGCGAACTCCAAGATTAGCTAAGCGGTAAATATCCTTCACCAATTCCTGCTTTCCTTCATCCACATGAGTCAAACTCCCCATGGATAACCTGATAAGAGCATCAACAACCATATTTGCCTTACCTGGGTGATAGTGAAGACTCATATCATAATCTTTGAGAAGCTTAAGCTATCTCCTCTATCTTAGATTAAGCTCTTTATAGGTGAGCACATACTGTAGACTCTTATGATTAGAAAAGATATCCAAATGAACACCACACAAATAATGCCGCCATATTTTCAAAGCAAACACAACTACAAATAACTCTAAATCATGAGTAGGATAATTCCTTTAATGCACCTTCAATTGCTTGGAAGCATAGGCAATCACCTTCTCATACTGCATCAACACACAACCAAGCCCAACCCGAGATGCATCTCAATAAACCACAAACCCATTATTGCCTTCTAGCAATGTCAGAATTAGAGTTGAAGTTAACTTATCCTTCAACTTCTCAAAACTCCCTTCACAAGCATTTGACCAATAAAACTTGACCTTCTTAAGAGTTAACTTAGTCAAAGGAGCAACTATCGATGAAAATCTTTCCAAAAACCTCCTATAATACCCGACTAAACCCAAGAAGCTTCGAATGTCGAATGGAGTCATGGGTTTAGGACACCACTACACCACAACAACCTTCTGCGATCCACTATGATCGCCTCACTAGGAATAATGTTACCCAAGAAAGTTATAATGTTCAACCAAAACTCACACTTGGAGAATTCGCATATAACTATTGTTTTTCTAAGGTCTGCAACACCACAGGGAGTTAATTAGCATGATCCACCTTGCTCTTCGATTAAACCAGAATGTCATTAATGAACATAATAATAAAAAGATCCAAATACTAATGAAAAACTTTGTTCATCAAATCCATAAACACCACAGAAGCATTAGTCAACCCAAATTACATTACCAAAAACTCAAAGTGCCAATACCGAGTATGAAAAGCTATCTTAGGGATATCCATCTTCCTAATCTTTCGCTGATGGTACCCAAACCTAAGAGACCTCCCTAATTTTTAGCTGATGGTACCCAAACCAAAGATCTATCTTAGAATAGAATATGATACCTTGCAACTGGTCAAATAGATCATCTATCCTTGGAAAAGGATAATACTTATTCTTCACTATCACCTTGTTCAATTACCTATATTTAATGCACATCCGAAGGAAACCATCCTTTTTGTGTACAAACAACACCAGTGCACCCAAAGGAGATACATTAGGATGAATAAACCCCTTATCCAGAAGATCCTTAAGTTTCTTCTTGAGTTTTCTTAACTCAGCTAGAGCCATTTTATACAAAGGAATAGAAATAGGATGAGTGTTCAAAACCAAGTCAATACCAAACTCTATTTCCCTATCCAGAGAAACACCAGGAAGGTCACCTAAAATGACCTCAGAAAACTCATTAACCACTAGAACTAACCTAAAAGAAAGACCTTTCAAGTTAGAATCAATAACCTAGACCAAGTGATAAAGACAACCTTTGGAGATTACCTCTGAGCTCTAAGAAAAGAAATAAATCTCCCCTAGAAGCAAAAGAACCACCCTCCCACTCTATAACCGGCTCACCAGGAAACCTAAAGATAACCCTACGGGCTCAACAATCCAAGGATGCATAACAATAGTTTAACCAGTCCATCCCCAGAATAATATAAAAATCCACCATACCCAACTCAAACAAATCCACCAAGGTCTACTTTCCACCAATAGATACCACACACCCCTATAGACCCTCTTAGCAATAACCGAGTCTCCTACTAGGGTAGAAATAGAAAAAAGGATCTGAAATAACTTCCAAATCAAAACCAAAAGATACAGCCACATAAGGAGTCACATAGGAGAGAGTGGACCCCAGATCAAGCAAATAATATATATCATAAGAGAAAAGCTATAATATACCAGTAATGATATCAGGTGATGCCTCAAATTCTTATTGAGATACCAAAGCATGCAACCTATTCTGACCAATACCAGATCCAAGAGCAGTAACAGAAGTAGATGCCATACCACCAGGTGTAGAAACAGAAGATGAAGCCACATGAATCTTATTCGCCTCAGTAGAAACCTTATTAACCGGACAATCCCTGAGCCGATGGCCTGCCTGGCCACACTTGAAGCATTTGTCCTTTACTTCATCACAATAACCTCGATGAGAATGCCCATATAACCGATAAAAAGGGCATGAAGAAATTGACTGACCTCTGCTTACCTGAGATTGGGCACCCTGCACCCAAAAATTATTAAAACCATGATGACACCTATCGCCCAACTGGTAAGGAGCACTTCCAGAAGAGTATGAACCAGAATTCCCCCACTTTTTTTTTCTGCCATTTGCCATCATCCCGACCACCCTGAGATTGAGCATCTCCCTGGTTAGAAAAATTTGCTCCTCTTACCCTACCTATCTCCAAACTCTACCTATTTTATCTTCTCCCCCTCTACCTGCTGTATATGAACAGTTAACCTAGAGATATCTATATATTTAATCATCAAGGAAGTCTTGCTCTCTAAAATCAAATCCTGATTCAACCCATAAGTGAAATTCCTCATCCTTGCCTGCATGTCATCTACTAAATCAGGAGCATACCTTGATAATTGATGAAACTTCAAGGAATATTCCTTGAAAGACATTCTCCCCTGCTTAAGGTTTAAAAACTCCTCCATCCTTACTTCCCTTAACTCTTGGGAAAAGAAATGATCTAAGAAGGCCCTAGAAAAAGTATCCCACAAGACTGATTATTCCACATCACTTCTATCCCTATCCCACTCTTCATGCCACTGATATGCAACATCTTTGAGTTGATAAGCTGCAAAGTTTACCCTCTTTACATTAGTATCCTGCATCACCTAAAATATCTTTTCCATTTCATCCAGGAAGCCTTGTGGATCCTATTTCACCTTCAGTCTAGAAAAAATAGGACCACTCATCTTCATAAATTGGCCAACCTTTGTGGCCTTAACAGACAAAGCACCTAACACATCTCTCTTAGCCTGAGCAGCAACCAATTTAGCAATAGCATGAATAGACCGACAGAATTCTGCATTAGTCTCCTCTTCTTGAGAAAGACTAGTAGCAATTGATAGAACTCCAGAACTGTCAGGGATAGGACCATTGGATCAAAGATGAACCCTAGAAGTGGGATGCATCTCTTCAATATTACCCCCAGATGGGATAAAAGAATTTTCTTGTATTCCATATCTATGAGGCATGATATGAAAGACGAACAAACAAGGATTAAAGAAGATTCCAGGACTGAGACTCCAAGCTTGAAGATAGAATACCAAGAAAGTAAAATATTTCTAAATGCCTTGTAGCCTCTCCTTTATGAGTATAGTGCGCTACACACTCCAAAAAAAGATTCTACTCGACACGGCTTTGTGGACTCCCAATTGACCATGAACCTAGGCTTTGATACCAACTTGACATGACCCGCCTTGGGACCTTGTTGTAATGGGCATCCCAAGTCCGACTAGGACTGGAGACTACCCCCGTTAACCAACCCAACCTCTAACTGCCTGCCTTGAGTTGGCTGAATTTTGAGAATGTAACAAGATAGTGTAACAATTCACATAAAGACTCTGGTATAAGATCACAACCGTGACCAACCCAACCGAGTTAACCATCCCATACCAATAATCCAACCATTCCAAAACAAGGGCCATAAACCAGGCCTTAACTCAGGATGTTCCAAAACATAATATAATTAATACAAAAATGAAATATGATAGTACAGTGAGAAATTATGTCTGATGATGCCAACCTTAATACCAATACCACTGCTAAGGATGACACCTATACTGATCCTGCCAATTCCAACCCATAGAAGTACCACAAAGCCTCTAACCAAAAGAGTAATGAAATTCAGTTAGGGCATGCCCCCAACCATAGCCTAAACCAATATCCAGAATAAAATCAAAGTATCTAAAAATGTCCATAACATGAAATAGAGCCTTTCGAAAGGATAAAAGATCACTACTTCAGTCCAAATACTGTCCAGAGTCAATCAATATGTAGAAGGACTAGAACATCTAGTTCCTGCATAGTGTGGGTATACAAATGCTAGTAGACGGGGTTAGGGAGTGACCGCTAGCATGATCTAAGGGTAAGAATAAAATAATGTCATTTATAAAACCAAGTAAAACCTTCCATATGCATACCAAACCTTCCATATGCATACCACCATACATATATATAACCATGAAAGAAAAAGGGACTGGGTTTATCATTCTTTTAAAACCCTTACCTGGGCTATATAGCTTTGCTATCCTAAACCACTCATGGGCTATATAGGTTTAGCTCCTTCTACTGAAAGGGGCCAATGCATGTAGCCGCATGACCAGGGAAGAAAACCTTGGGATGACAAGTACATCCCCAAAATATAGTGTGACATCATGCACACGGTCACCAACACCAACCTTATATCAGCAAATATGATTTTCTAGTTTTGGTCGCCCCGGGACCTCCACCTTCTATGGCTTAGCTACGGCTCCCACAATTATTGCCCAATTAAAAACCAATTTCCAAATAACCAAACCATTGTCCATTTATTAACCAAGGCCATTAATATTGAGATTGTCATACCAATCCTTACCTGCAAGTATTATCCATAGCCAACCATATATAGGTTTAAGGGGACTTTTAAGTGCCCTTTTATTTACCATATTAAACCACTTGGGGGATTCCATGTGCCCCTTAAGTATAACCATTAGCCATTTACCATTCCAAGCCATTTAAACCATGTATAATTTCGTTACCAAGTTTTAAAACAAGAAAACATTCCATTAAAAGTAGTCAATGCAATGAACATATCTTTATAAGCATTTTGTCAAACACATTGGGGGTATAATATAACCAAAACTAATTCCAATTACCATTAAACCATTCCACGCAATCCAATTATCCAAAATCACTATTAAGGCATATGAAAGCATAATTAAAACCATGAAAAACCATAGCTAACCATTTAATATCAAAACCCCTAAATCATATTTGTAAGCTAAAATCATACAATCAATGAAATTAGGAAAAAATTCATAAAAACCATGCCTTTCATTAAATTTAACAATGAGAGAAGAGAACATGCCTTAAACCAAGATAAAAATGGAAAGAAATCACCAAAAGAAGCCCCAAATCAATCTTCTAGTTGAAACACTATCTTCCCTTGCCCATAAGCTTTTGAGAGAATTATGGAGTGTTTTAGAAAAGTTTCTAAGTGTTAATGAATGGAATAATAGGGTAAATAACCTCCCATGTATATTAGAAGTTGTGGGGGATTATTAGGATAAGTGGAGAAATGTCCAGAATAACCCTACTTAAGTTGCACCAAAATCCCATCACAGGGATGCGACTGACCCTCACGAGTCATACCTTTCCAATACGAGTGGCACCCTAGACTCAACCTTTGGATTAAACACTTTTCAGCATACGAATCATCTAACCAAGTCGTATCCAAAGCAGACGATCCGTACCTTTCACCCGTACCCTTGGAAGATTTAAGCTTAAGGAAGATTCAGACATTGTTTACCCCATGAGTCCATGGTACGAATCTTATCCTAGCTTACAGCTCACGGTGTTCCACTCATACTCAGATCCAACCTAAGTAACCAAGTCTAAGATTAATTTAAGGAACTAAACAATCCGTAACTACCAATCTGACTCTTACACCTAGGTCGTATCTATTCTAGTAACCAAAATCCGTCCCACCAACAAACACTAGTCATTATATGGCTGGACCTTACTATCTGTACCCCAACATATGGCTCGTACCTTTGACTCGTATTGAGTCAGAGACCAGAATTCCAGGAAATTTTCTAAGGGTCAATACCCAGGGTGTTATAGAGATAGGAAGGAGATGTTTTAATTTGAGTTTTAAGTGTTAACCGACTGCTTTGAATATCTTAGATTCTCCTAGTTAAGCATCATTTTTATTTTTGTTATGTTTTGTTTCTTGAGGACATGCAAACATTCTAAGTTGAGGGTGTTGTGTGCTATAGAAATATAGCACTTTCGATGCTTAAAATGAGAAAAATATGCAAGTTTCTGAGTTAATTTTGTTAGATATGATGTATTTTGGGTATGTTTTACAGGAAATCATATTTTGGATGATAAGTTCATGAAAAAGGTAAAAAAGGTCTTTTGTCTATTTTTGGAGAAATTATGGATATTCGGGACACTTTTCATCTTGATCGTGATCAAAGCATATTCGAGAATTAAAGAAGAGCTAAAAAGATAACTCTCGACACTAACTAAGTCAACACGTGGACCGTAAGTAGGACCTACAAACTACAAGTAGGCAAAGCAAGTGCAAGAAGTCCAAAATCCCGAGAGCTGACTTGCAAAATTTTTTCCATCCGGTACCTGTGCTCACCTTGCTGAATATAGGTACTACCTGCGCCCAGGGTCAGGGTGCAAGTACAGACCACATGTGGCCACCGACCCTATTTTCTCCAATTTTATTTGAGCTTTGATTTTAGGGCTTCCTCATGTACTATAAATACCCTTTATATGTTTTTTAGTAGGAGTTACACACTTTTGATACTTATAAACATATTTTGATTCCAAGATTTGATTTTGACGTTGGGATTCTCTTGTATTGACTTCAGTTGATTAATTTGTTTACAGTTGTGGGTTTTATTTCTTCTTATCATTGTGATTTCATCTATGCTTTAGATTATGAATGTTATTGATTTCTTCACAAGCATGGCGGCTAAAATCCATAGCTAGGGTTATGGAAACCCTGGTGGATTGACGAAGTAGGGGAAGTGTTGTTGTTGTTCTGAACCGATGCCCATGTATTCATTGCTTTATCTTCATTATAATAGTTTTCTTAAAGGGAGCACACATTAGGATCCCACTTAGATATTGCTACTTTCTCTAAAAGAGGAGTAGTGACTAGGAAAAGATAAAGGCTACAGTAATATGAAGTTTAACTATCGACCCACGCTTATAGGTTATATCTAAGTAAGATGGTTAGCTTTCATCTAATAACTAAAGACTCAAAAGATAATAGTTAACTGGGACTAAGATAAGGGTTAGTAAGGTGACATCCTGAGACTTAAAAGATAAAAGGTGAAATCCTTCTGCTCTTCCAAAAGACTGCAGAAGGTACATAACTTATCAATTTAGCATGCAAAGATCGGGTTGGTTCAACAAAGCACAATAAGCCTACGGAGTCGAGAAGCCAGGGGGAACACAATCCTAGTTTTCACCTACGACTGATTACGACTGAAGTTGATATAGTTAATTACTCGAGATTACTACAAACCCCCCCCCCCCCATTTTACCTTTCTTATTCTACCCGTTGACTAGAACTTCTGAGAACCATGATTCCATATGTTCCCTTAGGATTCAACCCTAACCTCTATTGGGTTACTATATTTTGACAGCGATCGTATCATCTTTTAAGAGGAGGTGTAGGTTGGATGTCATCACTTCTTCATAAGGAAGACCTCCAATAGGTAGGCCCCAATTTCATGTAAATCCCAAAGGGATATAGCCAACTCTTCAATTGATATCAGCAACGTGTTTGTCCTTGAACACCAAGCTTCAAGAAAGGTTTGCAATATGTTTGAATTTCGATCATAGGTAAATAGAGAAGCATAAACAGCATCATATACTTTTGTTGCCTTCAATGTTTGCTGACTCTTAGCCAATATGTCCTTGGTCCATTTCTAGTATCCTTGAGTATGACGAAATTCACCATTTATCTTCATGGTACTTCCCCAATGTACATCTCCTTGAAGTATTCAACGCCCTAAGAAAGGAAGGTTGCTCACAACATTCAGTTGACGTTGGTTTAGAGTCTGAAGGGTCCATACTTTAAGGGATTGATTAGAACCAATGTCATGTTTGGAAGTCCATTTTGATATATGAAGAGAATTTATCTAAGACGGCCATGTATCTACACACCTACCAACTAGAGGAGTGTGAGTCAATAGCTTGGATAAAATTGTACCATCATCAGCCTCAATAAAGAGATACTTGTTCTTAGAGGATGGAGAGATGTAGTCTTTAAAGTGAACCATTGCTGCAATCTGCATGAACAAAGGAGGTTTAGTTAAATACAAAGTTGAAGTTGGATGAAATACCTGCACAAATAGTTGCTGACAGCAATTTCCTTTATAGTGTGTCTTTATTCAAATAAAAGGTAAATTGACACATCCGCTAGAACCAATGAACCATCTTGAAGTCAAATTGGTCAATCTTAGAGTGTACGGAGGTGAAGTTAAACTTTCGCACCCTAAGCCGATTGTTGTGTAGGCACCATCTTGAAGTCAAATTGGTCGGTCTTAGAGTGTATAGAGGTGAAGTTAAACTCCGCACCCTAAGCCGAATGTTGTATAGTCACTATCTTGAAGTCAAATTGGTCGGTCTTAGAGTGTACAGAGGCGAAGTTAAACTCCGCACCCTAAGCCGATTGTTGTGTAGGCACCATCTTGAAGTCAAATTGGTCGGTCTTAGAGTGTACGAAGGCAAAGTTAAACTTTCGCACCCTAAGACGATTGTTGTACAATCACCATTTTGAAGACAAATTGGTCGATCTTAAAGTGTATGAAGGTGAAGTTAAACTCTCACACCCTAAGCTGATTGTTGCATAGCCACCATCTTGAAGTTAAATTGATCGGTCTTAGAGTGTACTAAGGCGAAGTTAAACTCTCGCACCCTAAGTCGATTGTTGCACAGTCACCATTTTGAAGCCAAATTGGTCGGTTCTAATGTGTACGGAGGTAAAGTTAAACTCTCACACTTTAAATCGATTGTTGCATGTTGCTATTTACTTTAATCCTACCAAAAAAGGGGGGGGGGGGGGGGGGGGAAGCAAAGACAAAGCAATGACAAACAAATTAAGAAAAAATAATAACTAACCAATAATACTGTAGCTACGGCACAATGGATAATCAAGCGAAACTAATGCAAGCTGCGAGAGATGAATTGTGAATTGCAGAAATTAGATGACTGATATTTAAAGAGGTGGAAAGCGGCCGTAACAAGTAGTGTTCGACATGAATTGGGTTTTGTTACAATCTGAATGCTAATAGGATTCAAGAAGTATTCTATAAGAATGTCTTATTTTTATGCATTCTTCCAATCATAGTTAGGATTTTTAAAGAATAAAAAAAAAAAAAAGACAATCAAAATCCTATTGTGATTAGGCACCCCCACAGGTGATAAAGAAGGCGGCAAAAGAGCTTTGTATTGAAATGATAAGGAACGAAATTTAGTGGGGCCCATTTTGCTTCCAGGAAAAGACAAAGGATTAAATCCTAGCCTTGGAAGGATTGGATGCAAGTGTTGGATCATATTTTAATGTGTCCACTTTATATGCCCGTATTACATAAAATAATACATCAAGTCTAGTCCAAAAAAAAGTTTAGAAAACTTTTGAAGTAGGGACATTTTATAAGTAATAAAATTTAATTAAATTTAAATTCGTATAAAATTCAAATCATAATTTAAAATATATTAATCTTAAATAAATATTACGAATCAATATAATTGAATTAATTATTTAAGTTCAAATATGTATGGATTTAATTAAAGTTCATTTTTTACTGCGCTAGCCCATTAATTTGAGCTACAAATGATGAACCCACTTTGTTAAGCCCAATATATTGTTATATTTTAGAGGCTCAAATGAGCATCACGTGTCAAATGACGTGGCATGTCAAGTCAAGTGAAGAAGCCAATAGGACCATGCCACATGTCAAAATAATGTAGCAGGCCTAGTGAAATCAAAAGTCCACAAAAGGCGCCATGTCACTTGAATCTGATTGATAAAAAAATTACATCCTCACCATGACTCCTCCCTTTCCACAACAATAAATATAGTCTTATAATTTAGAAAAGGGACCAAGAACTCTAACAAGAAGCAAGACAAAACTTGTGGATCAAACCTTACAATTTCTTTACAAAATTCAAGCATTCAAATCCAGTTCATCAAATTCAAGATCAAGACCGCAAGATTCAAGAACAAGTCTAAAAATTCTTGAATTCAAGCACAAATCAGGATTAAATCCATCAAATCAATAAATCAAGTCCAAATTCAAGATCAAGTTCGAAGTCCTTGAATTTATATTTGAAAAGACGAATCAGAGGATTCATAGAGATTGTAACACTCACATATTGAAATCAATAAAACGATTGTTGCAATATTTTTTTTGCCTCGATTATTATTTATTTGTTTTCTCGACACAAAATTTTATTGTCTAACATTCTAATTCAATTGGAATTATAGAAGATGGAATAGGAGGAGTCAGTTTTCTTTATAGACCGGGAAAATATAATGCCAAACAATTATGTCATTCGGAAAATTAAAATCTTCTATAGAAAAAAAACTTGTTTTCTTTCCTTTCTAATCTTTTTGAGTCAATAATAAACTGTAAGATTTTCTCTTTAAATAAAAATAGGAAAACCTGTGAAAACTGATTTCATTTTTTTCTTTTTAAGAACATTTTGACTACTAAATAATATCACTATCAGACAAGATAATATATGCTTATATTAGTTGACATTCTATGTTAATCTTACAAATGAAGAATAATATATATCCATGCAAAGAAAAAGAAGCTCTTCTTGAAATGAAGAGGAACATATTCGAACCACTATGTAGATAAGAGAGGAACAAAATTATTTCATGAAAGGAACAATATATTTTAGCTATAGAGTCAAACACTTGAAATTTAGAAAGGAATAGTATTTTCATCACTATAAATACTGAACCGAGTAGCATATTATATAATACATAAAGAATTAAGCCAAAAAAAAAAATGGCCTAGTAGTTAGGAGGAGAGGCCTTACATGAATGAGAAGATCCTCTCTTTGTTTAGTAGCCAAGGATGACTTGCCTTTCATCAATGCCTTGCAAAAAAGAAACTAAATTAAACCCCTTTTTTATGGTATTGAAAAATGAATGGCAAGCATCTTTGGCAACTTGACGAGCTCTTCTTTATCATGTTAGTCCATCTTCTTCCTCTTCTCTCTCTCATATAATATATTATTCAACATACAACATATTGTTAAGTGTTCTATAGCAGTTACTGAAATAGGATGTTGTCTCCTTAATTATATATAATGTTGAACTATTTTTACCCAACAATAAGCTAACTTCTGTCGTAATTGAGTTAGGTCAACGGTTCATCTTCTTAATATGGTATTAGAGAACTCATTTCTATGTTACGTTGTCGCTATATGCTCCAGATATAACTGGGTAATACGGGAGTGTAAATTTCCCACATTGATTATAGATTGTTATCTGATTATGTGGTGCGGGGCAATTCTCATCTCATAAACAAATTTTGAATTTCTATCTCTTTCTATATTCTCATGTTAATCAGATGGTGTTTGCTTGATTATAAAGTTGGTCGACTATCTTATGATCACCTTTTTCCTTTTTTCTTTTTTTTGCTTACCTATATTTCATTAACGTCAGAAATATTTACAAGTCAAAAGTCATAAATTGATCGCTCCTAACTGATGATTTTAACACATAAATTCAAATTTATATTTTCGAGAATATTTTAATCATTTTAACACAAAAAGTAAGTATCATCATCTTTTGTGAGACACACTAATTATTTATTATTAATTTTTATATTTCTATTCAAACATGTAATTACTTATTTATAAAATTAACTTCAACACCAAGCGCTTACTTTTTAACTATTTTTAATTAGCTAACCCCAAAATGACTGCACTTAAGACATACACGTCTTAAGTGCTGGTAAAATGATTGCACTATATGGTCATTTGTTGTAATTTTCCAACTTCAAAGAAAATATGTAACTTCAAAAGAAAATTTGGTTACTTCAGTCACATACGTATATCTGAAGCTGTGTCCGACCGGATAAATTTGCAAAAACATTTGAACTTACCGCACAATTTATTAAACAAACAAAGAAAAAAATTATATTCTAATAGATAAAATAAATACTTAATTAACTGGCATGGCTAAAATTTAAAATAATTATCTTACACAATTATTTGTTAGTTTTACAACTGTTTGTTACGTGAGCCCTCATGTATAAATAATCTACCGTAAGTATATAACCAATACTCTCTCTCTAGGGTTTTCATCATTAACTTCTCTTCACTTCACTCAATTTTTTCTACCATATTTTCTCACAAAGCTTCAATTCTCCAATACCAATTTTCATGAATTTCAGCTTTTAGTTTTTTTTTTTTTTGAATAATTAAAAAAGTTTGAACTTTTTTTGTACTTTATAAATTGAGATTTCAGGAATAACAACCCACTTTTACTTCAATGAATAAGATGAAAAAACTAACGGCTTCTGCTGTTGCTACCACTGTCGGTAGTACTACGTCGCTGTCAGAGCCACCACTTGTCACCACTCAACTAGTCCAATCAGAATGATCGATGGGGGCAAAGATAGAGAGAAAAACAGCTGGTGGTTGAGGGAGAGAGTGGTGGTGTTCTCGGCGGAATGATCTCCATTTTCTGACCCATATTCAATTTCATGTTTGAGATAAACCTTAATCAATTCGAGCATTTCGTAATTGTATAGGTAATGTTTCTGCTTCATCTCAATTTTTTAAAAAATTTATAGAAAAGAATGTGTGTCTGTGTGTATATATGTATGTATATATATGAGTTAATTTTAACCAAATGTATATGTACAATTGTATATACAAACACATTATAATTTTATATTTCTAAAACAATCTACAATAGACAAAATAGTCTTTTCACTTTTTTTTTAATTATTATTTAATTATTTTTATAATATTTAGGACTTTAAAATTAACTAAAACTTTTATTGTTAAATTATTAAAATTTTCCTTATTTGAGTTATATAAAAATTCGTAAAATAAAAAAAAATTGCATGAAAAGGAAATTTTACAAAACTTTATAACAATTCTTTAACGTAATAGGAGTAATATATATTATAGCACGTTATATTAAAAAAATTTAGAAAAAAATCCCTAAAGCTCACACAAAGAAGGCCCAAAACGTTAAAAAAAGGAAAACCCGTTCTTTTAACTTTGGTGGTCCTTTTTTTTATTTTTGGAAAATTTTTTCTTATAATCAAACAGTCGTTTTAAAAAAATAAAAAACCTAAATGTCTATTAATTTTTAAATAGATTTTAATTATCTTTATAAATCACTTTTAAATTAGGATTCCTTTAACCAATTAATTAATAATAGTTATTTCTTTATTTAGGTTTAGATCTATTCTTGATCCACAGAAGCTAATTGAGAAGTTTTTATGAAATTTGAATGTATCTTATGATTGAAGAGGCAAATTTGTTTGTGATTTGAGGTAAACTTTTTAAAATTTTAGTTTGTTCTTGAGTTTACAATAAATAATTTATCATTTATTATTGATAGACAATTGTTAACCGCAAAGTTGATGCAAGTTTTTTAAAATTTTAGTATATTCATGAAGTTTCCTGCATAGACAATTGCTCATCGAGAAGTTTCTTTTGTGAAATCTTGATATATCTTATGATTGAAGGGACAAATTTGCTTGTACTTTGAGGTAAGTTTTTTAAGTTTTTAGTATGTTTTTGACATACAATCTTAATAGTATCTATGATTAAAGAATAAATTTGCTTATGATTTGATATAAATTTTCTAAAATTTTAAAATGTTTTTGAAGTTTACAATAATAAAATTATCATGTATTTTAGTGGACAATATTTATTTTTCTTTTTAAATATTAATGCTATCAATGGTTGAAGAGACAAATTTACTTATGATTTGAGGTAAGTTTTTAAAATTTTAGTATATCTTTTTATGTTTATAAAAATAAATTATCATGTTTTTTTATATAAATTTAATCTTGTAGAGTAAAAAACTGGATTAGTGTCCCTGCAATATTAAGGTTGGATAGATTATGATCTTTTATTTTTTATGATTTTAGACATTATTTTTTGTATACTGGGTTTGTTGTTGTTGTTGTTGTAGACACTATTTTTTGGATAAATTACACAAATTTTATACTTAAGAGGCTATATTACCTAATATCCCTTAATTTTTTAAAATTTACATAAAATTCATTTTTCAACTTTACTCTTGATACATATCAAAAAGACCCCACATTCTATTTTTACTCTACCATTAACTCATTCAAGATTTCCTTCCCTAAAATATCTCCCTAATTATCAACAATTAAATCATCTCTTTCCTGATTTTTTCTCTTCCATTAATGCTTAAATCATTTTCCTTCCTAATTTTTTCTCCTCCATTAATGCATGCAACTTTTTTTCCTCTCCTAAAATCTGTCTCATTTTTTTTAAAAAAAAATCTATTGATACATATATAAATTCATTTAGTTATTCATATATATATTTTTTTTAATGATGATTCATTTGAATGATAAATATGATATCATTATATGGGTATTATGGTGATTCATACGATAGATACATTTTGTATGATTTTAACGGGTGATACATATGATATTAATGGGTGATACATATTGTATTATGGTGATTCATATGGTAGATACAATTATTGGGTGATTCATATGATATTAATGGGTGATATATATGGTATTATGGTGATTCATATGGTAGATACAATTATTTATTTCAATTATTGGGTAATCATATATATGGTATTATGGTGATTCATTTGGTAGATACAATTATTTATTTCAATTATTGGGTGATTAATATGATATTAATGTGCGATATATATGATATTATGGTGATTCATATGGTAGATACAATTATTTATTTCAATTATTAGGTGATATATATGTTATTAATGAAAGATAATGGTGTAGTCAGTGTAGGAAGCAAAAGTAATAATATTTTTTTTAAAAAAAGACTAAAAGCAGAATTGAAACATAATTAAAATTAAATCTAAAAAAAGCAAACTAAAATTAAAGACTAAAAAAGAGAAAAAAGACCAAAAAAAAATATATCTTTCATAATTAAAGACGAAAAAGAGAAATATAATTAAAACACCTAAATTAAATATAAAAAAAGAGAAAAATTAGATATCTTTTCTCTTAAATAAAAGAATACAATGAATAAAAGAGAATCTATTATTTCCTTAAATAAATATCTTGTTAGTTTCAAATGAATCACTTTTTTTATATGTATTCACCATTTCAAAAAATTGGGATAAAATATAATTAACAAAATAGTTGGAATTTTATGTAGTATCACTTAAAGATTTAGGGATTTATGTATGTTACCCTTATTTTTTCATGTATGAAAAGTTGTATTCAATGCGGAAAGCGAGCATGGTGTATTTGTTAAATTTTTACACTTCATTAAAAGTTTCTGCAATAGATAAAATTATTTAATTTTAAATAATCAAACATTACACGTGCGAAGCATGTGCGATCAAATTAGTATATATATATATATATATATATATATATATTATACATTAGAAATGTAAGATTATAAGGTGTTTGTATATACAATTGTACAAATACATTTGGTTAAAATTCACTCGTATAAGGTATAATTGGTTTGTAAATATTTATACTAAAAGTGATCAATTATGGTAGGAGAATAAATGATCAAGTATGAAAGGAGAATAAACAATCAAGTATGGAAGGAAAATAATCAACGTTTTCTGTTATATATGAGTTTAAATTATCAATTATAGAAGGAGAATATTGAGGAAAGTTGGAGATAATAATAGACATTAATTACTCTTCCTTTTCTTTTAAATTAATATTAATTATATTTGTATAAATAGGCCCTAAATACATTTGGTCACTAACTGATGTCTATATAATGTAATTAGTAAAACTTAGATCATGAAGTTAGTTAGAAGAGATCTAAGTTGTGTCTATATGTGAAATTTTGCCTTAAGCAAATAATCTCAAAATCGTGTATTTGTTCACTTCTCCCATCATTCGGGTCCATTAGTCTCCTAGTAGTAAGGTATAGAAATAACATAAAATTTTCATGAGATATCCTATTTAAACACCACTATTTAATTTGTATCCATTTTTTTCTTTTACATTTATCTAATTCTTAACAACTTCAGACATGTGATGCCTAAAATATGACTAAAGTTCAATCATTTTTGTCTGAAATTTTGACATTTGTAGCTAAATTCAGTCTTTTTTCCCTCTTCTTCAACCAATTTTGACTAAAAATGTTTGAACTTCATGCAAAAATACCTATACATAAGGAATCACATGTCAGAAGTTGTTTCAAAGTGAAAGACATGCAATTTAATTTGGTTTTCATTTTATACAAATAGTTAACCAAAAGATCGACATTTATTTGGTTTGATTCCAACAATTAAAACACTAACTTTTAACCAAAAAATCAACATTGATTTGGTTTGATTCCAACAATTTAAAAACTAACTTAATTGGTTTGATTTTATTCTTGGGGAAACCCTACCCAAATTGAACCATGAACATCTGTCACGGTCCAAAACTAGGATCACGGTGACACCTATTACACTCATTGCGATAGGTAAGTCTAAACCTAACCCAACACTTATAATGAAATAATTAAGAAGTGAAAGAAGTAAAGATATTACCAAACTCCAAAATAAACTTATACATGGGTAAATAAGAGAGATACAAAAGTCAACAACAACAACATCCCAAGACTGGTAGTCACAAGTCCAAGCCTCTATGAGTTGAAACACAATGAATGGTCCCAAAATATTAAAATTCTAGGAAAGGCATAATACTAAGAAGGAGGAGAATCTGGGGATCACTAGGATCAACAACCGCTACCTCAAAATCTCTAGAAGATAAACCATTAATAACGATCACAGAAAAAATAGCTTCCTAGGATCACTGGCTCAGTACCTGCATTTAAGGTACAAAAAATAAACAAAGCATGAGTACGAAATCACGTGTACTCAATAACATTTAGACCGACCCTAATTGAAAGTGATGACATGATCCACCTTAAATATGACTATTGGCTATACCCTCAAACACCTGCAAACAAGAAGGACACACCTATTCTAGCATGTATATAACAATAATATAGGAATAACATCGTATCAAATTCACAAGAATTCAGCTATAATAATAATAATCAATAATCCACTCAATGATTGTACACAATATCAATAGAATAATCCAAATGAGAATGATAAGATGAATACAAATGATGCAGTGCATATACACTATACACCTGTTTCCCTGTATGTTTAGGACCTATGAGGGACTAGCAAAGTACATATATCCATCCAAAATAGTTTTCCATCGAGCATGCAAACCAAAATTTACCAATGGTATATATAAATGATATGTATAAGTAAATCTACCTGAAATAGTTTTTCACTGGGCATGCAAGTCATAAAACTAGTAAAATTGACCCGGAATACTTTCTTATTAGGTATGCAAGTTGCAAAATCCATAAAAATCCACCCAGAAAACTTTTCTATCGAGCATGCAAATTATTTTAATACAATCTTTCTCCAAATAACATTTTCACTGTGTCATGATATAAATATGGGTGAGTAAGCATGAAATAAAATAATAAGGAACAACAAAAGTATCTCAATTTTGGCTCACAAGGCCACACTCAGCTCAACTACATCAGCAACAATCCTGAAATCCAGTAATCTAGCTTAAATGATTCAAATATCTCTCATAAAGGGAATGCACTATCGATATCAACACTCAATTAAGGCTACTAAAATAACTAATCCGCTTTTCATATCGTAATCTAACAATCAAAAATCGAAAATATCCAATATAAGTCATTAATTCCATTTTAGTCCTTCATAATACATCGGTACCCTCATAGGTGCTCGTGATCTCACCTATATGGGACCCCTATTTTCATTACTCCCCTTACAAGCAATTAACTCATATGCACTTCAAAAGAGAGTCAAAGAAAGTCTTAACTTACCATAAGAGAAGACCCACAATTCAAATCAAAGTTTTGCCTTTCTAAATAGCCTCCAAATGAACCCAATTAGTCAAATATATATTCTACATAAGAATACAAAATTAAGTACATCCACATTGCTATACTTCTAATCTGCATCCAACATGTCAACTCAAAATTCATCCTAGCCCACAAAGGGAAAACTGTAGCTGTATTAAAAGTCACTTCACCCATAAATTAAGGAGCTCAAATCTAAATTCATCAAAAGAAAAGTTGAAATCAACCTTCAAATCATCAAAATATCAACCTTTAATTTTACGAGAATATGCCAAATTTTTAAGTTAAAAATCAAGATTTGAAGATAAAATCATGAACAAGTAAATATAATACCAATCTCTAAAAATAAATCCATAAATGGGTAAATAGGAGATATAAAGTCAACAACAATAATATCCCAAGTATGGTAGTCACAAGTCTAAGACTCTATGAGTAGAACTATAATGAACAGTCCAAAAATTTCAAAATGCAAAGAATAGAATAAGACTAAGATAAAGGAGAATTCGGAGATCACTGGGATAAAAAATCGCTACCTCAAAATCTCTAGAAGATAAGTCACCAATAAAGATCAACAGATAATTACCTTCCGAGTATCACCGGCTCAGTACCTCATTTAAGGTGCAAAATAAACAAGCATGGGAATGGAATCACGTGTACTCAACTACATCATAGACCGACCCTAATAGAAAGTGATGACGAGAACCACCTAAAATACTACTACTGCCTATACCCTCAAACACCCGCAAACAAGAATGTCAGACCTATTCTAGCATATACACAATAATAATATAGAAATAACACTACATGACATCCATAACAATCCAAATCCAATCATAATTAATAATCACTATACACTATACAATAATATCAACAAAATAATCCAAATAAGAATGAAAAAATGAATACAAATAATGAAAATTTGCTATAATACACACACATTGCTCTATATGGCCAGCTGGGACCGATGAGAGACTAGAGAGGTACAAATACCCATTCAAAATAGTTTTTCATTGGTATGCAAGTCAAACTTTTCTATCGCTATAGATCAATGAAATGAAAAACTAAATTTATCTAAAAAAGATTTCATTGAACATGTAAGTCATAAAATTAGTAAAAACTGACTGGAGACACTTTCTCATTAGGCATGCAAGTTACAAAATCAGTAAAAATCCACCCAAAAAACTTTCCTATAGAGCATGCATATTATTTCAATATAATATTTCTCCAAGTAATATTTTCACAATGTCATGATATAAATATGAGTGAATAAGCATGAAATATAATAATAAGAAAAAACAAAAACATCTCAATTCTGCGCTCACAAGGCCACACTCAACTCAACTTCATCGACGACAAGCCCAAAGTTCATTAATCTATCTCAAACAATTTAAATCTCTCTCATAAAGGAAATACACTATTAATATCAACACCTATCAAGGCCAACAAAATCACTAATTCACTTTTCATATCATAATCTAAGAATCATGAATAGAAAAATATCCAATGTAAGTCATTAATTTTATTTTTGATCAACTAGAATATATCTGTACTGATATAAGTACTAGTTATCTCACCTATATGGGAACTATTTCCATTACTCCCCTTACAAGCAGCTAAACTTTTAGTCCTTTAAAAGAGAGTCAAAGAAAGTCTTAACTTGCCTTAAGATAAGAGTTACAAATCAAACCAAAGTCTTGCCCTTCTAAACAACCTCTGAATGAGTCCAATCTAGTCAAATATGTATTCTACATAAGAATACAAAACTAAGAGCACCCATATTGCTATACTTCTAATTTGGATTCAAAAAATCAACTCAAAAGTCAATCCCAAGCCCATAAAGGTAAAACTGTAATTTTATTAAAAACTCAATTTATCCATAACTTAAGGAGTTTAAATCTGAAATTTCATCAAAAATGGAGTTGAAATCAACCTTCAAATCATCAAAATACCAACTTTTAATTTTACGAGAACACCCCAAATTTTTAAGTTGAAAATCAATATTTGAAGATAAAATTATGAAATAATCATTGAAAATGGTAAAATATTAGTTTAGAAGCTTATCCATCGATCAAACCTTAAAAATCTCCTTTAAAATCTCTCAAAATTGAGTCCCCAATCTCCAAAAATCAATGCATGAAAAATGTGGAGAAAAAAGAAAAGGTCATTGTTGAAGTGACAATAACTCCACTTCGGCAAAAGGTTGAAAATGCATGGTAATATAGAAGTGGAGGGATGCCAAATTAGAGAGGACCAATAGTGTAATGACCCTCGTTGTGTTTTTACAAATTCTATGTTTTTACTATTTAGTCTTCTTTGTAGTTGTTTTATATTATTTATGAGTTGCAAAAATAGTTTGCATAATCCCCGATGCATTCAAAATTGATTTATATGTCTATGCGATTTTGAATTGCCTCAAAGTGATTATTTTTAATTTGGTCAATATTTTACGATCTGAGCTTTGGAAGGTAATTCTGATAATTCCATTAAATCATAGATTTTAATTTTTAATTAGTAAAGTGGTTAGTTTGGGCCCCGAGCCTATATATTATATTTTGACCTCTTAATTGAAAACTAGTTAAATTTAGTCTACAGTAGTTTTAGAGGCTAATCATTGTGAACAACCTTTTTTCAAAAATTTAATTATTTCATCGAGTGTGAAATGTCAAAATTATCCTAGTAGCATTATTGGTTTGTTTCTATGAGGTCCCAAACGAATTTTGAGGTGTGGTTAGGGAGTTCTTAGACTTAGAATATTGCGGGTTTTCTTTCTACTAGTGCAACCCCTGATCCTTCATCACGGTCTTGAGACTTGGTGTCTAAATCGTGGGGCTTGACCAAGTTTTTATCGCGATTGTACGGTGGGTTGACAGCGACCGCAAAGGTATTTCTGGTAGATTGGGTCAGGTTTCTCATCACGGCCGTGACGCTGAGGCTCACGTCCCGTGATTGTGTTGACTTATCTTGTGCTGGTTATTATTGACCGTTGGGATCATGAGGTGGCGAATGCGATAATAAGGCACTATTCACCTTAACAATATAATTTTTTTCATGATTTTCACTATTTTCGGACTCTAAAACCTCGTGAAGGGCTATTTTAAAGAGGGTTCTTCATCAAAGGTGTTTGGGTAAGATTTTGAACTTGATTTTTTGTCATTATTCACCGGTTCTATCTTCAATACAGCTTCAAATCTTTAATTTAAACATGATTTTGGGAGGTTTTTCCAATAAAGAATAAAAAGAGTTTTTCTTCGATTTCAAGTTTGATTTTACTCTCTTTTTTTGGGTTTTCAGATTTAGTATTTTCTTGATATGGTGATCATAATTCTTAAATGAAATTTTAATTTTACCTTTGTATTTTTTAAACTAATTTTTAAAGTAAGTTTTGATCCAAAACTAAAATATATTGATATGGGTATCGATGGACTCCTTTTGACTTAAAGATGTCACATTTGATTAGATTGGGCATGTTTGGTGATGATTTGAGAAAGTAGAGCTTTTGATTGATGTTTTAGACTGTGTTTAGCTTTGCAGATCTTCTACAAAGAAAAATTGAGATGTGCCTCGACTTTTTCTAAAATGCTTATGTGTTATTACTTATGAATTGATTGAGGTTTCAAAAATTCATAGAGTATAAATAGACATTCATAGTTGATGTGATTATCAGGGTTTAGTATCTCTTATTAGAGCATATTGTTATCTAGCATAGTTTTTCTTTTAGTAATTTAGTCTAATAATGTCACTTTTAGGAAAAATGAGACTTATCATATGGACTAAGATAGGTTCGGGTAGTTTTTGCTATATTACATTATCTGAATTGTTCACTATTTCCATATTGCCCGAGTAAGGGTTTATGTGAATATTATTATTAGCTTGAGAGATTATTATGATTGTGATGCTCGACTGGGGACTTGAATTGATATTATTAGCCTTATGTGTGCATTATTATAATAGTGAACCCGAGTTGGGGCTTAAATAGATAATATAAGCCTTATTTGAGTATTATTCGCCTGTCATTATAGTGATGCCCAAGAGAGGGTATTGAAATGATATTATTGATGTCTTATATGACTATTTATCCTAGTGGTGCCATGCAATGACTTATACCATAAATTATTAGTATATTGAGTTGATTTTGAGCTCATTTATATCGTATTAAATTGATTATTATTGTCAGCAGGCATCCTCATTTCATCCGTACATTTTCATAAAATTCACACCATTGAGAAACACTATTTTTGAAAGAAAATGAGGCACATTTAAAATCTCCTAGACCAAGATATGTGTCAGTCGAGTTGATTGAGATATGAGAAACATTAATTTTGAAAGAAAATGCAACCCCTTACAAAATGCCTTGATCAAGGGATCTGCTGATAAGGTTGATTGAGATATGATACTGAAATTGTAAAAATATATGGATTCGAAAACCCCCATGGGTCATATCTAAAGCTTTGAGGCTTAGAAGGTTTATACGAAAGTCATGGGTTTATATAATCATCATTTCACCATCATTGCATTGCATGGTATTGCATTGCATTACATAATTTATAACGAACCTCTTCGTTATTACGTATGCGACCTGCATTTAAAATTACATGTCCAAATTTTTCTTGATTTGAAAGTTACAAATTTCAAGTTAGGCTAATTTCGATTAATTTTGGAGCGAAGTGTGGCCTAGGAAAATACAGAAATAATTTAGACTGGGTAGTGGTATTTGTATTAATTTATAGTTATCTAAGATGATAAGAAACCCATAGAAATTGACGGAATCGAATTTAGATAAGTAAAACTCTCAAAATTAATCTTAGCTTAAAGAGCACTATTCGAAATATCCCAGGTTTAAGGTGTATTGCAAAATATGAGATTTTTGAGAGAAGATGGACATTCTTTACCATCAAAGCTGCTATAGCAGTTAACACACTACTATAGCGACAAACACTATAGCAAAATAATTCTTGCTACAACGGTGGTCAACGACTACTATAGAGGTTGGTACCGCTATAAAGACACCACTATAGTGGTGAAAATAATATATTTATTAAAATATTCCCTAAGAATTTTATTTTTCTAAAACTTGTTTCAAGGAAAGAAAAGGGATATTTAAGGAGAAATCTACCAGAATTTCTTCATTTGGCTAATCAAGGTAAGAAATTTATCTCTATTAACTCGTATTTAATTATTAAGCCTTAAAATTATTAATTCACGATGTTTGGAGAGGATTTTAGGGCAGATTTTGGTTAATTTCTAGTGTACAGAGGAAAACTAAGGAATAAGTTAATGGATTTTGATTATTAACATTTAATTTATCCTTGCATTCCATTAATTCTTATCCATGAAATTAATAGTTTTAGGTGAATTGCGGTGAAAACCCCCTAGAATGGGAAGGGAATGTTCATGAATTTGATCTTAGGAGTTGCGTGTGAGTTACAAAATATTGACATATCAGATCATTTCTTTAATTATGTATTTATATGCATATTATAGACGACGAGTAAGTAAAAATTGCAGAAAAGGGCAAAACTCTGACATAGAGAAGTTGTGCAAATTCTGTTCGAGGTAGGTGATAGGATTGTAGTTTAATCTAATTTATGTTATATGTGCATGTTAACTATTTTTTGGATGGCTTGTTAGTGCATGTTGTTGATGTGGTCTTTGCAAATGATTTGCGGTTGTTATATGATTTTGACCTACCTTACTTGATAAATATCGAATGTTTGATATTTAGAATGTTCTCATAGGGTTTTGGGTGGAAAAAGGTTGACAAACATTTGTGTCTGAGATTTTAGTATATGCACGGTAATTGTCCCCTACAGGTCATGACTAGAGGGTGGTTGTATATCGTTTAACGTGTATTTATGAGGGTCAGGGGAGTTTGACAGTTTCATTAGTGAATCGAGGAAATATATTTTTATACTTAATAAATTGTCCTGACTTATTTTTGGTTTTTCTTGACTAGACTTGACTTGGAGATAATATGTTGACTTACTGGTTGATTTCCAATTGTTCCTTGTTCCTTGTTATGTTAAGTGTATGCTTGTTAAACGAGGATTAATTTGTTGTACTATAACTTAGTTATATGTTCATATTCTCATCTTGGGTTGGACTAATGACCTTACCAGTACACTGTTGTTCTTGTGTGTTAATACTACACCTATATATACTTTTATAAGTGCAGCAAATATTTCTACAACTCCTATGAGACCTTATTTGTGATTCCGACAGTTGACTTTGGGTTCAAGGGTGAGCAACATATTTTGGGCTACCATGAATCCTTCTTGGATGATAAAGTCTTTGTTTCTAGACTCGTGTTTTCTTTTAGTTTCTTGGGTTGCATCCCCTTCTTAAAAATCTTTAGTAGTTGTGGTACAAATGTCTTTTGGTTCCTATGGAATATTTTTATTAAGTATATTGTTTTGTATTTAAGTTTTACTTATGAATGTTTCTTTATACTTAATGTTTTATTGATAGATTAATTCTATTATCTCTTTTAAGTGTGATTTTGAGTTGATACTTTGGGGAGATGGTTCTCCCACCGGGTGAGTAGTGTGGGTACCACTCACAGAAGGTTTGAGTCATGATAAAGTTGATACCATAACCTAAATGGGTCCAGTAGAGTCTTAGGAAATGGTATGGAGATATCTGTATTTTTCTTCAGGAGGCTATAAGACTTTAGAAAATCTGCCATTATTGTTTCTTTCATGCTATAACATTATTCCGATTGGTACTTGGTGATCCAAATTGGTATTTAATTTTCTTAATTCTTTTGTCCACGGATGGTGAACACTAGGTCCACTAGAACCCAACCAACAGCTCTGGTACTGACTACTCCTGCTATGGAGCCAGTCAAAAGGGGAAAAGAATGTGTAAGAGAAAGAGGTAAGAAAAGGAGAGGATGAGCTACACTCGATAAGGGTGGAGCTCAAGTGTTGGCTGGCCAAAGTCTTGAGGGGTAAACATCACCTCTCCCACCTTAAGATCATTTGAAGGAGATAGAAATAGTAGAGGAACAAAGTGTCAAGACTGAGGTAGCAACTTAAGATTGGGTTGCAAGACTACCCTTATGTCTGCTGAGGTTGTTCAATAGGTGTTTGCTTTTTTAAGTGGATTGGCAGGGATTGGATCCACACCCAAGGTACTAGCTAATCAGGCTGTAGTTGTTCATCCTACTGTTACCATGACTTCTAAGATGGATGGAGCTTCAAGGATCGATGTTTTTCCTCATCAAGTGTTGGGTTTGTTGATGAATGGTATAAAACATGAACTGCTGAATGGTAAGATAAAACCTCCAACATTCCTGGGTACTAAGTCTAAGAATGAATTTGAGTTTATTATTAATTTCTATGAGAGGTTGCATAAGATGGGGATTGTGAAGCAACCTGGAGTTGAATTTGTTACTTTTCTACTGGAGAAGGATAATAGTCAATAACGGAGAGCATATGCTGAATGTCGGTCACCAATTTTGCCTCAATTGACTTGGGGTCATTTTCATGATTTGTTCTTAGAGAACTATGTGCCATAGGCCTTTTGGACCGCAAGAAGGATGAGTTTCTTGCATTGGAGCAGGGTGACATGTTGGGTGTAGCCTATGAGGCTAATTTCTATGCTTTATCTTACTATTCTACACAACTATTGAATTCTGAGAAGAGGATTTTCCTCTATTTTAAAAGTTTAATTATGACCTTCAAAGATTGTTTGTGTATATAACTTCAGTAGAAAAGGGGTTCAATGAAGTTTTTGACTATATAAAGAAGCTGTAGGGGGTTACCCAAGCGGGTTAGGCTAAGATGTTAGACAAGAAATATCAAAATATTGGAAATTTCAGTGGGTCTTACTCTAAAGGCCACGATCAGCAGGCTTATTCAGTCCGTCCTATTCAGTTGACCTTTCTAGATTCTATTGTGGTCTAGCTAAGGGTTCTTTTCAAGTATAGGTTGTTAGGGGAAAAGAGTCTTCTTACTTTTTTACTAATCAGCCTTCTACTGAGCAACGATATTACTATTATGGGGATGTTGGTCACTTTAATAGGGAGTGTCCTATGAGCCAGACAAATGCCGAGATTCAATAATAGACTCAAGTTATCATCCCAGTGGGTAGGTGGAGTGGAGGCAGAAATAGGGGTCATCCATTAGTAAGAGGGGGAAATTAGATAGGTGGTTGGGTTGGTCAAGGAAATGTTGGAGACGATAAAAGAGCACAGTCGAGAAAATAATTAGCTTAAATTAATGATCGAGCTTACTGTTATGCAATTCTAAGAAAGATTGATGTCAAGGGTCCTGATACCGTGATCACAAGTATTATTAATGTCTATCACCAGATGGCTTTTACTTTATTTGATCTTGGGTCTGCTTATTCCTATGTATCTATCAAGTTTGCAGTGGGTCTGAATCTGGTTTGTGATGTACATGATCATCCTATTTATGTGTCTACTCTAGTGGGTGATTTTGTGATAGTAACCCATGTATGTCATTATTGCCTTGTATTATTTGCGGGTTTTTAGACTTGGGTAGACTTAGTTATTTTGGATATGTTGGACTTTAATGTAATTCTAGGTATAACCTGGTTATCTCCATATCATGCTTTTTTAGACTGTAATTCTAAAATAGTGACTCTAGATATGGCTGGGATAAAGGAATTAGAGTAGGAAGGAGTGTATAAGGCCAAACCAATAAACATTATATTGTATATCCGGGATAGATGGCTAGTGGGGAAAGGGTGCTTAATATTTTTAGCTTATCTTAGGGATATAGAGCGGGGTCCCTTCTATAGATTCAGTTTTGGTGGTATCCAAATTTCAGGATATATTTCCTTCAAATCTACCGGGTATACCTCCAGATAGGGATAATAATTTTTGCATTGACTAAGAGATGAGCATTTTCCCTATTTCTATTCCACGTTATCAAATGGCTTCAACGGAGTTAAGTAAGTGCAAAACTCAATTGTAGGAGCTACTTGATAAAGGTTTTATTCATCCAAGTTCTTTACCTTGGAGTGCTCCAGTCTTTTTTATCAAGAAGAACGATGGTAGCTTAAGGATGTGCATTGATTACAGGCAGCTAAATAAGGTTATCATCAGAGACAAATATCCCTTGCCTCGCATAGATGACTTGTTTGATCAGTTACTGGTTTATTCAGTGTTTTTAAATATTGGTTTGAGGTCTAATTATCATCAATTGAAAATTATATTGAAGGACTCACTGAAGAAACTTTTAGAACTCGGTGTGGCTATTATGAGTTTTTGTTGATGTCTTTCAAGTTGACTATTGCGTCTGTAGCCTTTATGATTTTAATGAACGGGATATTTAAGTTTTTATCAGATTATTTTGTTATTATGTTTATTAATCATATTATTGTATACTCCAAGAGTAAGGAAGAGAATGTAGGCCATCTTCGCACTATTTTAAAGATTCTAAGGGAGAAACGGTTATTTTCTAAGTTTTCAAAGTGTGAATTCTGGTTGTCATCAATTGCTTCTTGGGGCATGTAGTTTTTGAAAAAGTGATGAGGGTGGATCCCCAAAAGATTGAGGTAGTAAATAATTGGAATTGGCCTAGTTCAGTGACCGAGGTATGAATTTTTATGGGTGTTGCTAGTTATTACCGCATATTTGTCAAGAACTTTACATCCATTGTGACACACTTAACAGGGATGTATGAGAAGGAAGTTTGATTTAGTTAGTCAGACTAATATGATGAGAGCTTCCAAAAACTCAAGATACTTTTGACTACCACACTTATTCTTTTGTTGCTGGTTAAAAGTAAGGAATTTATAATGTTTGTGGTGCCTCACTTTTGGGTATGGGTGTTGCGTTGATGCAGGATAGAAATATCATTACTTATGCTTTGAGGCAATGAAATCTTTATGTAAGGAACTACCCAACCTATGACTTAGAGTTAGCAGCAGTGGTGTTTGTTTTAAAGGTTTGGAGACACTGTCTTTATGGTGTCAAGTGTGAGGTCTTCATAGAGCATCATAGCCTACAACTTACATATACTCAAAGGGATTTGAACCTAAGGTAGTGGAGGTAGATGGAATTTTTGAATGATTAGGATGTGAGTATTCAGTATCATTCGGGTAAAGCCAATATGGTGGCAGATGTATTAAGCCGAAAAGCTGTAAGTACGGGTAGTTTATTATTTTTTCGGGTATCCAGGTGGCCATTAGCTAGAGGGTTTCAAACTCTAGCATCTATGAGCATGCAATTTGGGGTCTTTGACAGGGTGATATTTTGGCTAGTCTAGAGGAAAAGTCAACATTTATAGAGCATATTAAGTCTAAGCAACTCCAGGATAAGAAGTTGAATACACTCTTGAATAAAGTTGTGTACGAAAAGATGAAGAATGCCATTCTTGATGTGGGAGGGGTGTTGTGGTTTAAAAGAGGATTATATATTTCTCTAGTTTGTGATTTGATTCATGATGTACTTTTAGAGGCCTATGGATTATATTATTCTATTCATCCTTGTATAACCAATATTTATCATGACTTAAAGACAACTTTATTGGTGGCCTTGGATGAAGATAGACATTGTGGATTATGTGTTCAAGTGTCAAAATTGTCAGGAGGTAAAGTATGAGCATCAAAGACTTACAAGATTACTTGAGAGGATGTTTTTACCTATGTGGAAGTGGGGAACATATTTATATTGACTTATGCTGGGTTTCCCTATGACTTTGAGGAGCTATGACTCCATTTGAGTAATAGTAGATCGGCTAACGAAGTGATCTCATTTTTTACCAGTTTGGGTAGATAATAACTCTTAGCAATTAGATAAAATTTATGTCAAGGAAATTCTGAGACTTTATGGGGTTCCATTTACTATTATTTTTTATAGATATGTAAAGTACACTTTCATGTTTTAGGACAAATTGCATGAGGCGTTGGGCACCAATCTCACTTTTAGCATAACTTTTCTCCCTCAAACTGATGGGCAATCAGAGAGGATGATTCAGCTACTAGAGGACATATTGAGGGCCGGTGTGATTTATTTTGGTGGTCCTTGGGTCCAATTTCTTATGTTGTGTAAGTTTCCATACAGTAATAGTTATCTCTTCAATATTGATATGGCACCATTCGAGGCATTTTATAGAAGGAAGTGTAGGTCACCTATTGGGTGGTTTGAGTTGGAAGATATTAAGCCTTTTCGTATGGATTTGATAAAGAAGACATAAGAGAAGGTAAGATTCATTCAAGCCAAGTTGTTGGCTACTCAAAATATGCAAAAAGAGTATGCGGACCATAAGGTGAGGGACATGTACTTCAAGGTTGGTAAGCAAGTTTTGGTCATAGGGTCTCCCATGAAGGGAGTCACAAGGTTTAGTAAGAGGAGAAAGCTCAGCCCTCGATATATAGGTCCCTTTGAGGTTCTTGAGGAAGTGGGTTGAATTGCATATCTGTTAGCTCTACCACTGGGTTTATTGGGAGTCCATCTAATATTTCATGTCCAAATGCTAAAAAGATACCATGGAGATGTAGACTTTATTAAGTGATATTCGGTGCTTCTAGATAAGGATTTGTCTTATGAGGATGAACTAATAGGAGTTCTAGATTGGGATGTTTGAAAACTAAGGATGAAGAAAATTTGTTTGGAGAAGGTTCAATGGAAGCATCGTCTGATTGAGAAAGCCACTTGGGAACCAAGAAGGACATACAGGATAAGTACCCTTAATTGTTTAAGGATATATATACTCTTCTTCTTTAGTTTTTAGCCTATATTTATTATTGGATCGTTTATGGGTGAACAATGGGTAAATTGGTATCTATTGTAATTATCTTCTCAGTCATTGTGTATGAGTCCTAAGTTTAAAATCATATCTCCAAATTGTTCTCAGTTTGGAAGTTATAAATTTTAAGCTAGGCTAGTTTCGATTGATTTGAAATCGAGGTGTGGCCTAGGGAAATCTATAAATATTAAGAATAGGGATAGTGGTATTTGTCTTTATTTCTTATTAGCGAAGATGATAAAAATCATAGGAATTAAAAAATTAAATTTGGGTAAGTAAAACTCCCAAAATTGATTAGCATAAAGGGCACTATTTAGAATGCCCCTGTTTTAAGATGTGTTGCAAAAAGTGGAATTTTTGGAAAAAGATGGACATTCTTTCCTATTGATGCTACTATCAGAAAATAATTTCCGCTATAGTGGAGGTTAAAGGAGGTCAACGAACGCTATAGCGGTTGGTAAAATGGTGAAAATTACAGATTTATTAAACATTTTCTCAAAATAGTTTATTTTTCTAAATCTCATTTTGAAGCAAGAAAGGGGAGATTTAGGGTGCAATCCACCAGAATTTCTTTGCTTGTCTTTTGTAAGGTAAGGAATCCATTCACATTAACTCGTATTTAATTAATAAGCCTTAGAATTGTTAATTCACGAAATTCGGGGAGGGTTTTTGGGAGGATTTTAGTTAATTTCTAGGGAAAGGGGTAAAATTAATAAATAATTTAATGAATTTTGATTATTAACATTTAATTTACCCTTGCATTCTGTTAATTCACTAATGTATCCTTGAAATTAATAGTTTTAGGTGAATTACGGTGGAAAAGCCTTAGAATAGCAAGGGAGTGAACATGAATTTAACCTTAGGAGTTGGGTGTGAGTTATAAATACCAATATATTATATCATTTTTAATTATGTATTTATGTGCATGTTCTAGACCACGATCAAGCGAAAATTACATGTAAAGGCAATGTTCCGACATAGAGGAGTTGTGCAAGCTTGGTTCTAGGTAGATGATGGTATTGTAGTTTAATCCAATTTGTGCTATATGTGCATGAAAACTATTTTGTAGGATGGCTTGTTAGTGCATGTTGTTAGTGTGGTATTTGCTTATGATTTTCAGTTGTTATATGATTTTGACCTACCTTACTTGCTAAATATGGAATATTCGTTATTTAGAATGTTCTCACGTGATCTTGGGTGGAACAAGGTTGGTAGCCACTTGTATCTAAGATTTTAGCACATGGATGATAATTGTCCCTTACAGGTCATGGCTAGAGGGTGCTTGTATATCCCCTAGCATGTATCATGGTCAACTGACATTTCAATTCTCCAAGTCCAAGCATTTTCTTGATTTACAATGACTGAGGCTACGAGTCGTAATGTAACACAATGAATTGTAGCTCAGTTTATCTTATTTGCACTTGTAAAAATTCTTCTTGTTTTTCCTTTATTCACTTGTGAACCTTATTTTTCCTGGAAAAAATACAATAATCACGTCATATCCACATAAGCAAGGCTTTGAATTAACATAGTTTCTTTGTTTTAAGCATCAAAATTGCCATAAAAACTCGACAAATCAACACCCTCAACTTAGAACGTTTGCATTTCCTCAGGTGAACAAAACTTAATTATACAATCATGCTTAACAAAGAGGAAAGTAAGATCACTTTGGTATTCAAGGTTTTTCAAAATTAGTTTCAGCATGCATTTAATCAAGATTAGTTCAACACCATCCTTAAAAATCAATCAATGTTACGTGTGTACCAACCAATCATCATAACACAAAGGGATCAAGAGATGGTATCACATTATCAATGCATAACCCAACACTTAAGCAAATGACACTACCTAAACAAGCAACAACTAGAATACAACTCCTACGCCCTCACATCAAAGAAGTCCTATCATTCAACATATGCAATGGATATTATGACTGGGACTGTTTCAAATCTCTCGCTCTCACAAATAAGTCAGGTTGTTTGCATTTGATATCATAGGCTTGCTCTTATTTTCTATTCCTTAATTATCAGGCAGCCAGATTAGAATAACTATAGGACTTTTATGGGCATGTAATGTAGGCTCGGGAGAAGGTATGGTACATATGGGTACAGTGGCTAACCCTCTTGACACTACACTATTTTCAGCTTCCACTTTCTTTCTACCTTCTTTTGTATCTTTCCATTTTTTAACTTTCTCAATCTTTTGCACCCCAGGTACGGTTTTGTTTTCTCAATTTCTTTTTTTTCGTTTCTCTCTTTTTGATTTATTTTTCCTTTTTTTTAATGATACACATTCAAATCTCTTTTTTGTTTTTACTATAATTTCTTCATACCCAATCTTTATGTACCTTTATGCTAGCCACCCTCAACTTATGCAATTTTCCTGAGTTGAGGAGCGCAGTGTCCAAGGAGGGACCAGGGCCAAAGTAGGTTAATTGTAAAAATCGAGAAGGTTAATAGGGTAGTTCAAAGAAAAGGTCTTTTCAAGCTCAAATTCAAGTTCAAGGGATATCACATTTATATGGTATCCTTATCAGGAATTTAGTAGACTATTCAAGAATGGCTGATCATCCTTTCCTTGCCTTCTAACATACAACTTGGGCGAGACTAATCAAACAAATACTAGTTCAGACATACATATCGACTAGGTCAAACCTCACACTCACTTAGCTCAGGGAATTGTATTAAGTTACTACCTATTTGTGTTATGCAAGTTATGCCAGGTTATCACATTCATAATCTTATATAATTCCATGTCAAGATCAAAATGTTGGTTACAATTCAAGTAAGTGCATAAAACAACACACAAAAATAATTTTTCTGAGGGGTATCATTTAAATCATTCAAAATAAATTTTGCATGCTCTTTTTAGTTTGATTGCACCATGTTTTGTCAAATTTTCTCTAGGTCACACACATAACACAAAATACTAAAACATTAAATAAAAACACCTAAACATGCCAGTTTTAACTAAGATAACACAAATGAGGGAAAAGTATGACAACAAAAACCCTCAGTTGTGGTACACCCATACCCTAACTTGGAAATCATGCAATGTACCCATTGCATAAAATCATGGAAAAATGTAAATATAAGGTAAGGGACATACCTATAGTGCACTAGGCACCAGATCATGATGTCTCCTCCGCAAAGGCCTCATAATGGACCCTAGTATCAACAATAGTGGCCTTAGTAGTGGTCGTCGTGCTCAAATTAGTATTGGTACTAGTGGTGTCTTCTGTACTCAGTGGTTTTATATTCACAAGGACAAGTACCATACCCCCACTCTCCTTAACTCTCCCAACATTAGCAAGAGGGGCCTCAAAAACTCTAGAGCTTCTATCTCCATGCCCTATCTCATAGACCTCAAATAACCGATAATGCACTGCCTGTTTCCTTGCCTCAATAACCTACTTTAACTCATCTTTCTCTTATTATCTCTTTCTCTCTTACTTTCCCTCTCACCAATACCATTTGGGTCCTTTTGCTTACCTTTTATGCCCTAAATATTTGACACCCCATCTAGTAGAATCTCCTTAATGATAGGTATGGTAGATACTTGTAATACCCGAGAAAATTTTTCATTGAAATTTTGTGCGTAAACATGTTGGGTTATATCTTGTAGAATGAATTATAAATTTTTCGTGCTGAATGTCTTAGATTGTGACCTACCATTGCATAGAGTATCGAATAATATTTCCAACGATATGTGGATCATCCAAAACGGACATCCGAGCGACGAGTTATGAACATTCTGATCGAACTGTGAATAGTAGTGAACAGTAAAATGTGCAGGAAAAAGTACTGAGGCCTGGCGTATTTTTCCTCCAACTTTAAATGATTATAAATCCTTGTACATAATGATCTGGGTGATCTACTATATATCAACGAAAAGCTCTACGAGTTCTCTTTCTAATGAAATTGGTTTCACCCAATTTGTCTATTGGAGCAAAAAGTTATGGTCGATCTACTTCAGCCTATCAAAAGTGAATTTTTGGGTCAACTTCAAATGATTATAACTCCTTGTACAGAATGATCTGGGTGAGATACTATATATCAACAGAAAGATATGAGAGTCTTCTTTCTAATGAAATTAGTTTCATCCAATTTGGATATCGGAGTAAAATATTATGGTTGATCTACTTTAGACTATAAAAATAGTCCACCAAAGGACAGATTCGAGAATTATTTTATTTTTAGAGGCGTTTTGGTCATTCCCCCTCACCCAAAATCCGTCCAAACCCTATATTAAATCCTATTAGAAGTATTATATGTTATATTTCATCAAATTCTATCAAAAAGAAAACCCTAAGCTCCTACATCCAACTTCAAGAACCTCCAAAGTTCACCATTAATTCTGCAAATTTATTAAAAATTCCAAGTTCCTAGTTCAAGAACTCCAAGAACCATCATTCAAAGGCACGATTAACATCTCAAAAATGAGTATCGATCTAACATTCATCATTCAAGGTATGTGGAGTTTTTCAACAAGAACTCTCTTTCGTTCTTGTGCCCAAAAGTAATTTTCTTTACAAAGGCATGATTTTTATTTGATTTTTACGAATTTGAAGCATGAACCCATATCTTATGATGATTATTATGAAATCTTGATGTTTATAATTTTGAAAGATGAATTTACATGTATGGAGATATAAAGCATGAATCTTGAACGATATTTATCATGATTTTGATATCTGGGTCGTGAATCCCCATTGAAATTTTTTTTTTTTTTTGAGAAAGTGTGTGTTATAAGCACGTTGATGTTGAATATTTAAGATATGTTGAATGATTTGACCTTTTGGTCTTAATGGAGTTATTTTGAACTTGAGTGTGAAAGAAATCCACAACTGGTTGATTTTGATAGATAGGAAGCATGATGACTCCCAATGTATATTTATATATTACTGAAATTATTTTGTTGTGGATTGTCTTTGAAATGATCTGAGCTAAGTCCAGGAGAAATCTTTAGCACTAAGTGGGAGGTATAAAATGACCTTACTTCCCTAGAACTACGTGCCCCCGTAGGAGTGATTCTGAGGCTGATTTATATAGTGATCACTAGTTTATGTGGATTTGATATCGATAGTCCTACTCCGATGGCAAGGATAGGACGTCCCTCCCCAACATGGATTGTACGTTGGACTCCATGTAGCTCACATGGTTTATGTCGGTTATAGGATCTCCCAGTGTGTGTGTGTTTTCTTGTGTCTATGGTGAACGGTGAAGTGATTTGAAAGTGGAATTGTGAAAGTTATTCTTTCAAAAGATTTAAATGATATTTACATTATGAGAATTGATATTCTTGATGAACTGAAATTGATTGAAAAATTATATGATGACTCACATGTGTTATTATACTTATTTCATCCTCTCATGATTATGATGATTTTGTTCGGGCTATGTGAGTCTTTCATACACCTGCATATTCTTATAAATATATATGATGATGATATTTATAAAACTGTATACACCCCCACATACTCGGTTCCTTTCTATGGTACTGACCCACATCTTCGGATATGGGCTATATTTTCTCAGAATGTAGGTTCAGGTGCTCAGTTCCAGGTTCGATAGTGATTCTTCGGGCACGCTGTTCTACATCCTCTATCGTGGTGAGTCCTCATGTTCTGAGGAAGTGATGTCTGATGTTGGTTTCATGGAATTGTTTACATTTGATAACTGAGTATGAGTCTTGGGGCATGTCTCAATGGCTCGCTGGTTTTATTGATTTTCTTAGAGGCTTGTCAGACTAGTATAGATGTTGGGAGTTGACTAATAAGTTGTATTTTGTTATCTTTCTAAAATTCTTTTATTCTTGGATGATGATTACTCTATTGATATTTGAGGGTTATTTATGGAAACCCCATTAATTCGTGTTGAACTAAATGAAAATGGCTCAAAGGGTTAGCTTGAGGCTACTCGTAGCCTCAAGCACTGTGTCACGCTCTGGAACCCGTTTTCAGGGTGTTACAATACTGGGACAAATTTATATGACCTCAAAATTATTTCCTTTATAGCAACTTATAGTGCGGCAAACTTTTCATAAATACCTACTAAATATGGTGACCTATAAGCTTTGTGTTGATTCTTTTCTAAAAGCTATGAAAGCTGGTTTGTATCTCGCATATCTAGCTTTGAATATCTTTTTTGAACCATGGATACACCCTCACCCTAAATATTTGACACATTTCACTTAAGGGTGAATAATCTCTTTATCTCTCAAGGGTGAATAATCTCACACCATAGGTAGATGTGGTATAAACAGTCTCAAAGTTGAGACTAGAGGAATGGAGGCTGAAGGTGGCCTAGAGGCACTAAATATTGTGGCATCAACTGTAGACTGAAGCTCTGCCTGCTCAATCTCAACTTGAGACTCAATCTGTGGGTCCCTAAGTTCTGCAAAACTCATGGTATGAATGTCCATTGGTCCAGTGATTTAGTGGACTAGAATAAAATTATATACATTTGGAAAAATGGGTACCCTATACTCTAAATAGATATTCACTAACAAACAAGGGAAAGCAATGTTGGTATCAGTACTCATAGCTCTATCTCGAATCTCACATGTGATAATCTTTGCAATATCTATGTCATACCTTTCCATTGTACTAGCTATCAAAGGAGCCCTTTTTGAGATCAATGTGTTGTACCCAATAGTTAGTTTGACCTAATCTATGGTGAACAGTGTCCACCATAACTTTGGTACAATGTTTAAACTCCATTTTGTAATCTATAAAGAAGTACCCATAGCTAAAAGAACCTCTTTTTTTTTACTAGCAACGATATTTGCAATCCATCTTAAATATACAAACTTGTCTTTAGTACCAATCTTTTTTTCTTTTACCTTTCTTGTTTCATCAATACAGTGGTTAATCTCAGACGTGTCCATCGGGGGAACAAAGTCAGTCCATGAAAAAAATAGAAGATAGTCTATTCAGCTACACTCACACTCACTTCTTTAATCGTCATTGTCTAAAAAGGGTCACCTACCTTCCAAGATAGCCCTTGTGGATGTAACTTTTTAACCTTCATTTGATATGTGATATAGAATTCACAAAATAGGTCCAGGTTGTATTCTTTTAATTCTCTCATCATCCATTGAAAGTTTTACTTCTTAAAAAAAAAACTATCAATCTTAGGCATCTTAGACATCCCCACTGTCAATAATATAGGCTCAATATAGAAACCTTACTTTGTCCTACTTGTGTTAGGGATAATTGCACTGTTACTCTTTTACAGTTCTTATATGCCCTGTTACCCTTATCAATTTACCACTCAAAATAGGGTTGCCTCAATTTATAGTCTAGGCTAGACTAGTGGTGGAGGTGGAACAACATGTGGAGGACTGTCAATGGTGTCCTCATCTTTACACTCAACTGATTCTTCTGAGTCGGACTGCAAACTTGCTTGACTTGACTTGCTGCTAGATGTAGCCTCAAATCCTCTATTGGAGATACTCTTATTTTCTTCTTTCTCATTCTTAGACTCAAAACCAGACTTTCCTCCCTTTTCATACGAGGAGGAAATAAAAAGGTGAATGCGGTATTAAAGCTCGGACAATCCTTATTGTGGGTTGCGATCGACTACCTTGGGGTAAGCTACTCTGCGGATGGACTGTACCTAGGATAAGGTATTTTTCAATTGAACCACTTAACTCTTGCTCATCCTTAGTGGGTTCATATCGTATTTGGTGAGTGGACCTGTAATACCCCGTAAGATACTAAGCTTGATTCAGTTGTTGTTGCATGCTTAATGTGTCCAAGGCTTTAAATTTTCACTAAGTATTAAGGACATAGTCATTTTCATGATCTCTAAACTTCACAAAATTTTATTTTTTCCTTCTCGACCCTAAAATGTAGGTTTTTGAGTTGAATCATGTTTTGGATTGTTAAAGGAGTGTCTCGGGGGAGTTTCAGGATTTTTGAAAAAGATTCAAGGTATGTTTGGTGAATGGAGGCAGCAAGGCCTCGTGATAGGCCCGTGATATGAGAGCTTCTTGACCTAAGCAAGGGTCATAGCATGACGACTGCTTGCCCAAGAAGGAAGCTACATGCTTTTGAAAAGGAATGGTAATCGAGTTAGATCCCTTCATATTTTAATTTCCAATTTGGTCAGGTTGGGTCACTAAATTTTTAAAACTTGCACTAACAAAATATCTAGTAATGATGATCACTCATAATGATTCTTCATCAGTGGTGAAGAGTCGTACTCTACCCTATTGTGACCATAAAAGCTTAGAAAACTTACTTGTGGTCACCAGTACCTACAGCTCAGGGAAACTAGTCGTAATGTATGACTACAAATCATTCCAAGAGTCATTAGGTAGCTAGTTCCTTTTCATTTCTTTCTTTTTCAATAACAGGTCAGGTGATAGGTCGTGACGTGTCTCTACGAGTCATGGGGTGACTTGTCTGGGTTGGGCACCAGAAAATATTCTGGACTCTTTGCAATTTTTGATCTGTTCTTCACACTTCAACACATATTACCCAATAGCATAAAAATTAAAATTATGGTTTGCCTCCAAAGAAACATTTGATTTAATATCGCAACACGACATGACTAAGTTAGTTAGTCAGACTTCACCAACTAGCCCATGGGTTGCCTCCCATGAAGCACTTGATTTAACATTGAGGCATGATATAATTGTTCTTGACACCTCATGCACCATGTAATCCACATCACATATTACTTTCACTTCATCCATGGACTGAGATATTGTTACATAATTTGGCCATTTACCTTAAATTCTGGCCCTTCTTGTATTACAGCTCGAGATAGTGTTTCACTCTTTGACCATTTACCTTAAACTTATTGCCCTTCTTATTTTACAGCTTGAGTGCACCATAGGGAATCACTCTTGTCTCTCTATATGGTCCTCTTTACCATGACTTTAACTTGCTTTGAAAACAACTTTATCTTAGACTCGAAAAGTAACACCATATCGCCTGGGTGAATTTTCTTTTCCCAATCTTGTGGTTATGGTATAGATTCATCCTCTCCTTTTAGGAGTTAATCATTCATAGGTGTGAAGACAAAATTTATCCATCTCATTTAGCAGCTCTAGTCTCAACTTGGTTGTATCGCTCCATACAAGATTCAACCTTTTCAAAGCCTACAATGCCTGATGCTCAAGCTTGGCAGAAAAGTGGCATGCTTTATATTTAAATCCTGAGGGTTGCACCACACAGTGAGGGACCAGGTCCCTCAAATTCAATCATAGGCAAACTACTGTAAAGTTACTAAGAATCAAACGACATGTGCAGGAAAAGTAAAAACACAAGATTTAACGTGGAAATCCCCTTGCTCACGGAAATGAAAAACCATGGCTTGCCCTCATAAGATCTTCAAAATACACCATAATAAAACTCTTGATTACAACCTTTAATGAACCTAACTCTAGGTTCCTTTCGCTTGTAATAACTTTATGACAAGCTCATCTTGACAACTCTACCAAGGACCCTCTACACTGATTAACTCTAATTAGTATCAAAACTTAGGCAACTCTACCTAATCACTCTCCACTCAAAGAGAAAAGTTCATTACTCTTAATAACATGAGTAATTCATTTACAAATCAGAACTAACTCAAGGACAATTTCTATTTAAGCATACATAAATAGCTAAGAACTTGAGCAGTTTTGAAATGAGATTTTTTTTGCCTTTCTTCACTCTTTGTATTTGCCAAAAACCATTTGATAAAGAAGCCTATTTTCCTTTTATAGATGGGTGATGATTAGGGTTGACATATCATTAGACCAGGTGTCCTATTCAGTACAAGAAGCACCTACAATTTGTTACACAAAAGGATAAAATTGTGCAGATATGCGTGCCAGCTGTACTATACTATGAACATCCAGAGACCTGGTCCCTTGCAGTTAGCTTGTCATATCAAAACTAAATATAGAAATTTTCTCCCTTTTTGAAAATTACAAACCAACCATATATCTTTGAGCATATCCATCACATTTAATTAGTGTGAATTACCACTCTGAAGATGAACGTTCCTCCTATAATCTTGCTTCAACCATCATGCAACACAGGGACCTGGTCCCTTATTGTTATTTGCAGCAAAAACTCTTGTTTCATTCTGCTTGTCACTGTGCCTTATCATTCACGTAGCACATCACTTCCTTCCCCTACCAAAGTGTTTTCTTTCTTTTACCAACATTCAACACATCATATATTCCTTTTATCAACATGTCATTCATATTTACTTGGTACCCTACTATATGTACTCAGTATTCGCCCTTTTGGCATTATTAAAAAGTAAAAATAGTAAACCAAGAGTAAATTAAGCACAAATTATTTAACTTATGTCCAATGGGGCAATACTAACATGAAGAACAACTTTTCAAGTTAAAGGTAACTAATTTAACACACAAAGCAAAGATTCATTCATAAGTAGAGGATAAGTATCATTGCAGTGCATAAATTAAATACTCTTAGGGAAAAAACCATAGGAATCAGGAAGAATTAACAAGTGAAGGACTAGGAATTTTTTTGTAAAGGAGTAGGGTCAGGTAGTTGTTGAGATGCCTTATCTCTACATTCTGGCCAAGGACCTCATCAGTTAAATTGACACCCTTTTCTTCAGTTCAATATTCTCATTCTGAGCATTTTGGTGTCACATGGGCTTCATTTGGAGAAATGTTGAATTGTCACCTGGAGCTTGCTGGTTTCTTCATCCTTGGTAGCTAGGTTGAAATTTAGTTCCTTTATTTCCTTGCTGAGCTCCTTTTGATAAATGCTACCTGATTTGACACACTCAGTTTTGACCAGTGTTTTCATGACAAGCATTTGAACCACAGATCCTTGGGTTCTAGAGTCATAGACAATTCAATAATGATCAAGTACTTTGCTCAACCAATATCTATAAGGCATGCCATGCTTTCAATTTTTCCCAAGAACCACTTTGTGAATGTGTTCTATCATCAGTGTAGGTAGATTAATAAACTCAAAGCAACTAAGGCATTTCGTCACATATAAATCGATGGCTGAGGCAATGTTTCTTTTGTGACCTAGGCAGCATTGCCTTGTTCAAAAAGTCAAAAATCAATTGAAACTCACTTATGAATGAGTTCCTAGTCACTGCAGCCGCAAATTTTCCTTTGACTTTGGATGCATTTGTTATGAATTCTATTGAAGGCAGCTGCTTGGAGACAGTTCTCACCCCATATATAGGAACTTCTAAAATTATTCCCAGTGTTTTCTCATTCAGCTTTATTTTCTTTCCTTGGACCTGTGTAGTTAGATTCTTACCATCTTCTAAGAATTCCAAAGTGAAATAGAATTCCCTGACTATATCATAAAAAATAGTGGGAATAAGTCCTTCCACGAGATGCATCCAGCCTTAATGTTTTACCAACTCAACTAGTTCTAGTATACCATGTTCTGTTAATATATTTGAAAAAAAAAATCCTCCCAGTTAGCACCTTTTGATTTTTCAAGAACATATATATCTGACTTCCTTTGATACAAACTTTCTATTCTCCCTATTCCTTCTTCTAGTATAAGTGATCACATATTCTTTTTTCAGCTACTTTTCTTTTCTTGGGACCAGGTCCCTCAAGTGTCAAAACTTCTAAGTAAAACTTCCAGACTATTTTCCAAAAATTCTTGATGTTTTACGAATAATGTTTTTCTTGTGATCAGCCACGCGTTTTCCTGGGTTATTTGATAGTAGGATGAGATTTTCAGCAACCCATATTTCATCCACTACAGCACTATCAGAACAGTTTTGACAATTCAGGGATGATTTTTCATCAACAGGTTGAGTGATAAAGGAAATAGGCTTTGGAAGATTTAGAACAGGAGGAAGAAGGTTTGGGAAGGGATTTTTAAGCTCAAAATCCTCTGAAGAATATGAAAATGGGAGAGCTACAACCATCAGGAAGGTCTTTTTCTTAGAAGGGTTATTTGGAATTTGGATTTTCCTTTTTGATATGAGAAGGAGTAGGTGCAACAAGATTTAAGGAATAATGAGCACTAGGAATGGTTTTCTTGTGGGAATAAGATATGATTAGTTTCATATTTTGGGTGGCTCACCTTACTTTTTAGAATAGGAAAACATATTTCTAACACAAGGATAGGGAGGATGCGATTTTTTCTTGACAGAATAGATAAAATTTTCACATACAAGATACTAAACTGAAAGATAGGACCAAGTCCCTCACTAGTTTGTGTTAATCTTCAACATTGTGCATGTCACATTTGTCCACCTCCAAAGTTGTTCCCATGAATGTATACCTGCAAAGGTATGGTACTGAATTAGACCAATATGCTCCTATTCTACTAAGGATACCTACCTCCTGAACATAGCCAATATTTGAGGAGATACCTTGATTCACATGTTCGGTCAAGTCAATTAAATCACTACTTTTTTCAACTTTTAATCCTCGGCATACTCCCTATTTTGGAACTATTAAGAGATTAGCCATTAGTTCTGAGAACTAGGTGTAAGTCTTTTATTTATTCATACTCTCTCAAGCTCCTGCTTTTGATTTGAATTCCTTTAGGACCAGGTCCCTGAGAATTTTGACATGACCATTTCATGTTGGTCCTCTACTTGAGCTAGGATCAATGACTATCATTCTAAATTAACATCATTCTCATATGCAACTTTCATCCTTTCACCATCATCACATGAGTGAATTTTTCAATCTCTGAGACTTTAGTGCCACTAGGATAAATAGCTTTTCTAACTAATCAGGAGCTCCATGCACTTCTTACCTTGAGAATTTCAGCATTATTTTTTCAGGGACCAAGTCCTTTGAAATCAACCATTTCAAAATGAGACACTTCCACTTGAAATATCCTGAGAAAGAGAGAATAGTCAGACTTTCCAAAGTTAAAATTTGACCACTTATCAATAAACTATTTCTGACTGCAATCCCCTTTTTCATACCTGGAACCATGATCCCAAGTTGAATTTAGGAACCCAGTTGAGTTTGAATTCCCAATAGGAGGACAATAATGTGATTAAATCCCTTTTGTCCCATCTATGCAGAGAGTTTCTTTTCATAATTTTCTGAGGCTTGAAACCCATAGAATATGCATTCCCTTTCTGAATATATCTAGAACCATTTATTCTAGCTCTAATCCAGCTTTGACAATTTCCCTTTGTGTGCCCATCTCTTCCACAATGAGTACATAGAGACTTATGGAACTTGTTCTTAGCATCATGAGCAACCTTCCTTTGAGAGCCACAAAGTTGGGTTCTGTCTTGATAACCAAGACCCTTCCTATTATTAACATCTTAACTAGTTAGGTTAAAAAGGATCTGAGAGGATGTAGTCCATTGTAGGAATTTTTTACGTTCTTCCCTAAGATAGACCAGGTCCCCCTCCAACTCATTATTTTTCTAAAGTGTAGACATAAGATGCTTTTGGTAATCCTCCAATTTTTCTTCAAGATAAACCTAAAAAATTGATGATTCTTTCTTCCCTTTGCTCTAAGAAGCATCTACCTTCTTTAGTTGACTCACCAAGCTCAGATCTTCAAATTTGAGCATAGTAACCTGTTGCTCAATCATAGATATCTATAGGGATAGAGCTATCAATTCAAGCTCTTGACTTTCTACCTTTTCTTTGAGAGCATTTTTTCACTAGTCATTTCACAAATGAAATCAATCAACATAATGATAAGCTTTTCTATTTTTCTAGCAGAGTAATTTTATAAATTTTCTTTAATGTTAGAAAGGGTTACCTCATTTTTTTCTTCATCTTCAGTGTTCATCATAAAAGCAAATAAAAAATCAAAGGTCACTTTCTTATCCTCCACTGACATCATGGAAACATCTTCATGCTTCCCATCTTACTCAGATTCACTTGAGAAATCTCCCTACATTGCTAGAGTCTTTCCTACTGCATAATCAGCTGCAACCTTTTTGCTTAATTTTATAGGGACCTGGTCCCTGTTCTTTCCTTTGTCACCACCAGTCTTGAGATATTCTTGATAGTCTAATTTTTTCATTGGAGAATCCTAAATGAAGTGCTTAGGACCTCCACATTTTTGAAAAACCTTTGCAGTTCCTCACTTTTTGTTGCTACATCCACTTCTTTGAAACTGACCACTTTTCTTCATAACTTTCACAGTTCTTTTTTCTAAATAAGCATCATCAATGTCTGATTTTAGTGCCTTCAGTGCCAAAGATTTATCCCTTTTTCCTTCCTTCTTCTCTTATTCTTGCTGCTTCTTGAGTTCACGAGTCTTTAAATTTCCAATAAGCTCATCCATAGTGAGAGTTTTTAGTTTCTTTGCCTTAGTAATAGTATCTACTTTGCTTTCCCAAGATTTTGGCAGACTTCCAAGAATCTTCCTCACTTGCTTATGTAATGGAATCACTTCTCCTACGTAGTGTATCTCATTTGTGATGGAAGTAATTGTTGTATGCATTTCCTGTATTGTCTATCCTTCTTTCATGTGAAGGTTTCATACTGGGTAGTTAGAATGTCAACTTTAGAATTCTTCACATCTGTAGTTCCCTCATGAGCTATTTTCAAGCAGTCCCAGATTTCTTTGGCATTTACACATGCAAAAATCCTATTGTATTCATCAGGCCCTATACCACAAACTAGCAATTTCTTCGCCTTGTAATTCATTTCAACTTTCTTTCTTTCTTTATCATTAAACTCCCTCCTACTTTTAACAACCATTCTTGTTATTTATCCTTCTTTGACTTCTCTTAATTGGAACATGAGGTCTATCAAGAATTATGTCCATCAGTTAACTATCCTCAGCCATAATGAAGTCAAATATCCTGGTTTTCCACCATCTATAGTACTATCCACTAAATCTAGGTGGTCTAATGGTAGATTTCTATTAATCTAGGTTAGGTGGAGCAGCCATACTGACCAAGACACTCTAGGTGTGAACCTTTTAAAGTGAACCTCGCTTTAATACTAATTATTAACACCCTGAGGGTTGTACCACATAGTGAGGGACCAGGTCCCTTAAAGTCAATCACAGGAAAAATACTATAAAGTTACCAGGAATCAAAAGACAGTACAAGAAAAGTAAAAACACAAGTTTTTAATGTGGAAACCCCCTTGCTCAAGGAAAGGAAAAACCATGGCTTGCCCTCACAAGCTCTCCAAAATCCACTATAATTAAACTCTTGATTACACCCTTCAATGAACATAAATCTAGGTTCCTTTCGCTTGTAATAAATCTAATACAAGATCATCTTGACAACTCTGCCAAGGACCCTCTACACTGATTAACTCTAACCAGTATCAAAATTTAGGTAACTCTACTTAAGTACTCTCTACTTAAAGAGAAAAGTTCATTAATCTTATAACACAAGTAATTTGTTTACAAATCAAAACTAACTCAAGAATAATTTTAACTTAAGTACACATAAACAACTAAGAACTTGAGCAGTATTTAAATGGGGTTTTGATACCTTCCTTCACTCATTGTATTTGAAAAAAACTGTTTATGAAGAAGCCTCTTTTTACTTTTATAGTTGGGTGATGGTTAGGGCTAAAATATCATTGGACCCAGTGTGCTATTCAGTACAAGAGTCACTTGCAAGTTTGTTACACAAGAGGACAAAATTATGAAGATACGCTTGACAGCTGTACTATACCAAGAACATCCAAGGACCTGGTCCATTGAATTTGGATGCTCATTATCTAAACTAAATATAACATTTTACCATGCACAAGATGATATGATACATAACCAATAAGGATATTGTATATTATTTGATAGGTTCATAGTGCTCATCTAACTTTCTCACCTAATCCATCATATTGGCATTCACAATCTTTGCCAAGATGGACTTAATCTCACAGTGGGAGATCTTAACATGCCTAATTGTCTGAGGATGGTAAGGTGGTGCCACCTTATATTTCATACCATATTTCTCAATCAAGTCTTTGAAAAGAAGACTACAAAAATATAAGCCTCCATGACTAATGATAACACTCAGAGTCACAAATCTGGAAAATATGTTGTTCTTCAAGAAGGTTGTGACACTCTTCCCCTTATTGTTTATAAATAAAACGATCTCCACCCATTTAAAAACATAGTCAACAACTACCAAAATATACTTCATACCATGTGAACTAACAAAAAGGCCAATTAATTTAATATCCCATACATTATATAACTCAAGCTCCAGAATAGTGTTTATTATACGTTCTTGCCTTTGGGAGATGTTTCTTTACCTTTGACATTGGTCATATGACTTGGAATAATCGTGTCATATTTGTAAATAGTAGGCAAGAAGTATCCACATTGCAAGATCTTGTGCACAGTCCGTACACCATTATGATGACCCCCAACTTGGGACAATTGGCATGCCTTTAAAATACTCATCTTCTGAACTTCAGGAATATATATCCGTACCACTCCATTAGTACAACTTTAAAATAAGTATGGATTATGCCAGAAGAACTTTATCACATCATGAATAAACTTCTTACGTTGCTCAAATGGTAGGTCCTCAAGAACCACACAACTCACCAAATAATTAGCGAAGTCTGCAAACCATGGAATCAAATCTTGTGATGAGGCTAACACCTTCTCATCCAAAAAAGTATCATCAATCTCAAGCTCATCTTCTGGTTTTAGAATAGCCACTTATTACAGTCATGACAGGTGGCCGGCCAGTTGATTCTCATTCCTCTTTCGATCCTTGACCTTAAATTCAAATTCCTGCAATAATCGTACTCTAGAAATCAACCTTGGCTTCACATCCTTATTTTCCATAAGGTATCTAAGATTTGTATGGTTAGGATGCTCAATGACTTTTGTACTAAGAAAATAAGATCAAAATTTCTCAAAAGCAAACACCATAATAAGAAACTCTTTTTCAGTCACAGAAATTTTTTTCTGAGTAGGGTTAACTACTTTGCTAGCATAGTAGATGGGATGTAAGATCTTTCCTTGCCTTAGTCCTAGGACTGCACCTAGAACTATGCTGGTAGCATCACACATAACATTAAACTACATATACCAAATGGGAGACACAATAATAGAGGCTGAAATCAGCTTCTCTTTACGGTTCTCAAATGTTCTTAGACATGCATCATCAAATATAAATTTTACTTCCTCCACCGATAACTTACACAAAGGGTTTGAAAATTTAGATAAGTCTTGTATGAATCTCCTATAGAACCTCATATGCCCCAAAAAGCTATGAGTACCTGTCATGACCCAAACTAGGTCCTAGTCATGACGGGTATATCAAGTCCACCATGGATCAGAGACCACCCCCTTAACCTAACCTCAAGAGTACAACAATAATATAAAGCAGAAGGCAATAAAGATAGTAGTAAAAGAAAAACATATCAAATGAAAGTTCAAAGAATCCAAAACAAACAATCCAACCCACATTTGTCCATAAAAGCCTCTAAACCAAAATACCAAACGAGGTCAGGACATGCCCTCGACCATGCCAAAAGAAAAGTCACAATTCCCAAAATATAAAAAGAAACCTAGTGAAATGACAAGACTTTCTGAAAGATGAAAGCTTACTACTTCACAACAACTCAATAGGTATCCGCACTAGCTAACGCTGCACAGAGGTAACAAAAAACTCTTTAAACCCTACATGAATTGATGTAGCATATGAAGACGATTAGTGGGATGAGCACTTTCATGTAACTCAGGGAAAGTGATAAAATAATGACATATCCAAAATCAGCCAAAACTACATACACACATTCATATATACATATATAAGATGTCAGGATAGGGTAGAGGGTCATGAACATAAGAGTTTTAAACCATTAACCTAGACTGTGTAGCTCTATCCGTCTTGAGGACAACCCCGAGCTATTGGGTTCAGCTCTCCTAACTAAAAAAGCCCCAACGCGTGTTATCTAGACCAATCGAGAAAATCCAAAAAAGGGATATAAACACCACGACTCTAGCCATCCCAAAAATAAAATATGTGAACTAAGCACATGGTCATATAGACCCCCATACCGACAAACATGGTTTTTAGTATTGGTCCTCCCGGAACCTCCATCTTTACGGTGAGCTACACAAACCCCTTTAAGCCCGACCTAAAATCACTTTGCACATAATCCCAACCATAAACCAAAGAGTCATATATTAAGGCATTTATCATTTGGTAACATCATACCGGTTATGCTTGCAAGGTCATATAATCATATCAAACCAATCCATGTAACCATTAGACTCCCAAGTACCATTTTAAAATCCAAACCATGGCCACCAAGGGCCTTTCAAATCCATTTTACCCAATTATCCATTAATGCAATTGGATTTATAAATATGTTGAATTATGCAATTATCCATATAAAAAGAACTAAACTCACAAAGTGGGTTCAGGTTAATGCCATTACCAAGCCAAAAGGTCATCAATTTGGGGAAACCCATGTTCCCTCTTCCAATTCCCATAACAATGCACCTATTCAGTCCAAAAACCACAAATTTAAAGTACCAATCATCTATTTAAAACATGGGAAAGTAATTCAAGTGATACTATTCAAAACCCCTTAACCCAATTTCAAACCTATTAATTTAAAACGCATGGATAATGATAAAATAAGTGCCAAAATATAAAGTTTAAGTTAGGGAATGAGATACATATCTGAAAATAAATTTTAAAAAATATTCAAATTTTGTTTTGTGGGTAGGGATGGGGGGTCAGGGCCAGAGGATGGTGTAAGAAAAAAATATTTTTTTCATAACAAAACTTATTTGTTTAAAAAAATTTTCCAAGATGGAAAAAGAATATAATTAAAGCAACTAAAAAATAAAAATATTAAAAGTGGAACTATAAGTACTAGGTTTAAACATTTTTATGGTACAAAGTTGGGCATCATTGTGAGCCCATTTGGATTGATGATTTGTGATGGGTTTACTTAGGGTGACCCAAATTAGCCCATCTTCAAAATCACTTAAGCCCAACCCATTAAAATAGAGGCGGGTTGGGCGGGTCAAATGGGTTTGGGCTAGTTTTTCCACCTCTACCCGAAATATATAAGAAATAGAAGTTAATTCAAAGGTTGGAGCCCAGATAATATATTCACTATAAAACCCTTGAATGTTCTTGGGTTCTGAGTTTGAGAGAGACAAAAATGATTTGATCTTTGAAAACCGAAGGAAATAGAGTTATTTTATGTTATAAGGTCGTACAAGGGGTAAAAAGACCAAAACCCCCCTCACCCTAAGTGAAAAAAATAAAACTAGGAAAAATTAAAACATAAGCATGGCACGCCATTTTTGTAGAGGATAGCCTTCGTGCCACGCTAATATCGCAGATCCTAACCTCCATCCCATGCCAATATTGCAGACCCTCACTGCCCCGGGGTCCTAAAATAACCCTAAATCCCTTTCAAAAATTCAAAAACTTTCCCAATTTATCCTTTTAACATCTCTAAACATAATTTAAGTCAAAATTGACATTACAAATGCGGGAGGGTCAAAAAAAATCATCGATGTTTTATGGGGTCTCACAATACCCTTCACAGAAATTGGTAGAGATAACTTTTCAATCACCTCAATCTTTCTCTTATCAACTTCAATCCCCTTCTTCAAAATCTTATGACCAAGCACTATCCTTCTTCAACCATGAAATAATACTTATCTCAATTTAAAACCAAGGTGCATTCTTTGCATATCTTTAGAACATTGGTGAGATGTGACAAAAATCTTCGAATTAATAACCCACAATCGATAAGTCTTCAATGAACACCTTAATAAAGTGTTCAACCATATCAGAAAATATCTCTATTATGTAGTGTTAAAAGGTCATCAGTGCATTAAACAAATTGAAAGACATTTTCTTAAATTCGAACGTCCCATAAGGACTAGTGAAAGTAGTATTTTCTTGGTCCTCGGGAGCAATAGAAATCTGATTATGACCTAAGTATCCATCAAGAAAATAATACCAATATCTACCAGCAAGTCGGACTAACATCTAATCCATAAAAGGCATCAGAAAGTGATCTTTATCAATCCAAGAGTTTAGTTTCCTATAGTACATACACACACGCCAACCCGTGACTGACTTTATAGGAATAAGTCATTCTTCTCATTTGGTACTACAATGATTCACCTTCTTCGACATATATCAGATCGGGCTTAACCACTTGTTGTTTGAAATTGAATAAACCACACTTGTATCCAACCACTTGATAATTTCAATTTTTACCACCTCTTGCATAGGTGGTTTAAACCTCCATTGATATTTAATACTCGACATGCAATCCAGTTTAATTTAAATCTTATGTTGCAAATCAAGGTGGAATCCCAATGGTGTCATTAATCGACCATCTGAATGCCCTTTTGAACCTCTTAAAAATAGAAACCAGAGCCTCAACTAGACAATCTACCAAAGCATCTACAATAATAATTGACAATGTGTTTTTGTCTCCCCAAAATGCATAACGAATATGGGAGGGAAGAGATTTGAGCTCCAAAACTGGAGGCTCCTAAATAGAAGAGCGCATAGTAGTGTTACTCTATTCTTCAAATCAAGATCTAAATTTTTTGGTGCATAAGTATATGAACCCCTCCCTACCTCCAAGTGTGCTAACTATATAATCATAGTCATTAATTTCATCACCTTTAGAGTTCATAATGACTATTGCAAGGGCCTCAATGCCAAGTCTCTCTTCAATAGGAGCTACCAAGTCATCCTCATTGACTGTATCTATTATAGAGATAACATGTATATTCTTTGGCTACTTCATTGATTGGAACACATTAAACTTAACTTGTCATTATTCAACCAAAAATTTATCTGTCTAGTCTATATATCTACTAATGCATACCCAATCATAAGGAGTGATCTTCCTAAGATGATGAAAACCTTAAAATTAACCTCATAGTCCAGGATAATGAAGTCAACTAGAAAGACAAAAGAGGAAACCCTCATGAGAAGTTTCATCAAAGTAGATTTGGGTTCCCAAAACCCCAACTATCTATAAAATGTTAACGAAATCATGTTAATATTAGATCCCAAATGACACAAAGTTTTTAACACAGTTGAAAAACCCAATAGTTCATTCGTGAAGGCTCTAGGCTCTTCATTCTTCCCAACCAAGGATTTAGAGACTATTGCACTACAATGAAATATATTATTAACAGGCTCATAACTCACTATCCTTTCTTAGTCACCAAATACTTTATAAATTTTCTATAACTTAGAATTTGTTCAAGTTCCCCAATTAAAGGGATATTCACGGTCAACTAGTTCAACATAGAAATAAACTTTTGGTAATTTTCCTCTTTCGATTTCTTTTTCAGTCTTTGTAGAAAAGGAGGGGGTGGTCGTGGAATAGGAGTCAGTACTTGCCGGACCTTCTTATTCTTCCCCTTTCTTACCCTGGCTTTATGATCTTCAACTTGAGGGTTGTTAGCTCATTCTCATTTACCATCACTTCTTCATAGTACACAACTTGTCCATCTTCTACAATCACCAGTCTTACTACATGATTAACAATCACGGGCATAGGAGGATCAATAGTCATCTTACCACTTCAAGTGGTAATAGCTAAGTGATGCCCATCATTCTTAAAAAATTTTATTGTGTTACTTAGAAGTTGATGCTAATTCAATATTGTAGAAATATGACCAAATTTTTTCTTAAGTTGTTTGTTGGTGGTAGCATGTGATTCAACATTTTAATTCATACCCAAAATATCTACCTTAATCTCCTTAAGGCAGTCTTCTATTTTCTCTACCCCTTTCATAATATTTTCAAGCATGTCTTCTATCCTTAAATTGCTCAAACCCATATCATGATTCCCAGGTAGAACACAAAAGACACTCTTATCCTTGTAGTCATTCTTTATTATCCCATCACCATCAAAATCCCTACTTCAATCTCTATATCCAGATTTATTGTAATTGTTCACTCCATGGTGTTACTTAGACGTTTATTCTAATTCAATATCATAAAAATCTGACGAAATTGTTTCTTAAGTTGTTTGATGGTGGCAGCATATGATTCAACTTTTTAATTCATACCCAAAATATCTACCTTAATCTCCTTAAGGCAGTCTTCTATTTTCTCTACCTCTTTCATAATATTTTCAAGCATGTCTTCTATCCTTAAATTGCTCAAACTCGTATCACAATTCCCAGGTGGAACGTAAAGGACACTCTTATCCTTATAGTCATTCTTTATTCTCCCTTTACCATCATAATCTCTACTCCTATCTCTATATCCAGACTTATTGTAATTGTTCACTCTATGGTAGTTCTAACCTTGGTTCCCTTATCGAGAGTTCAAATTGTCTTGGTTAGTCACTTAGCCCTTGTCTTGGAAATCCACTACCTCTCTACCAAGATACTTTGCCGCTTTTTTAGAATATAAATCCTCATACCCAGGAGCCTTACCCTATGTACCAACTATATTCACCATCTCTGCTCCCGCTATAACAATTTTTTTTGTAAGCAACCTAACCTCAATCCTTAATTATGCAACCTCTTGAGCTACTATCTCATATAATGCTCTCTACTCTGTGAATTATCCCATTGGATAGGTGCTTAAGGGTCTATCTACATCTTGAGTGTGTCATCCTCATTTTGTCTTTGTGATTTGATTTTGGATCTCAGAAATGTGCTTCTAATGCAAACTCATGAATGCCCTACGAGTGATAGTATTCTCTACAGCCTTGGTATTTGTGTTCAAGTCTCTATAGAAGATCTCAAGAAAGTTTCTACCAGTCATCTTGTGATTTGAAACATTTTATAACTTCTTTTTGAACCTCTACCAAATCTCATACAGTTCCTTCGAAAGTAATTGCTTGAAATTATAAATCTCACTGCAGCATTCTGGAAGGTGGGGAAAATTGGGTGAAGAACTGAGTCCTCGACTCATTCTAAGCAGTAATGGATCTATATGGTAATTCATCCAACCAGAATATAGCCTCTCCCGCTAGAAAGAAAGAAAACAACCTCAATATAATTGCCTCTTGACTCACTCCAGGAAGGTTGTAGGAGGTGAAAATCCCCATAAATTTCATTACATGCATAATATCATCATTAGTAGTAGGTACGCAAATACCCCTTTCAAGTTCAGCAAGTAGATCATGATACTAGTAATGCCAAACTTCATCCCTGGAGGCATTTTGGTATGTAGAATCGATAGGTTATGTAAACGTATAACAATTATGCTCTCTTAACTAAGTAGTATCATCAAGTAATTTTTTATTTTCTCCCGGATCCTATGTTACTAACCCCTATCTTCGATCCTAAATAACTATCTCAAATTTTAGCTCAAGCTATTAAGTGGAGGTATATAGCTCCAAGTCTTTATTTTATATTCCCTTATACCCATTTGTATTCATCCTTTTATTTAGAATACTGATCAGGCAAGTTCTAACAATGTGCATAAACCATTCAATCCTAAAAAGACAATCAACACACGTGAACACCAATTGAAGATTACTCTATACAATAAATCCTACTTTATTAATCCATCATGGTTCCAAGAACCCTAGTTGTGGTGTTTAGTGTCACGCCTTAACTCGAGAGGACCAACCTATAACCTAGTACATCTCATGCATGTAAATATGATAACCAAAGGTTCTTCCAAATATTTATATAATGCATCAATGAGAATAAACCACGTAGGATTTATAAATACAAGACTTGGCCGTTAGGGCCACCACATCTAAAAGACAAGACACTAATATGCTTAACTTTATATTGATCTACAAAGCCTCTAAATCGACATAGACTTTGTTAAGATTAGGAAAAACTCCCACCTTACTCTTAACTACTATCAATAGCAAAACATATATAATAGACTCAAAAAGCCCCGAATCAACTTGGAGCTTAACAATAGCCGCTGGATATCTTGTACTCATACTAGAGAGGTACATTAGCTGAAGCACCTATACCTGTAGCATGAAATGTAGCTCCACGTGAGGGACATTAATACAAAAATGTGTACTAAATATTCAAGGATGAAAGTAATTACACATAATACAAGAGCTTAATTGAAATTAGATACAAGTGTATAAATGGTGCTAGTAGACTACCTTTACATATACTTGTAGGATCAGGTACATTACATTCTTTTCCTTATTTTACCCTTCTTACTTTATAATATTTGTTATCCATATGATACAAATAACCAGCTGATCACTGGTAAGAAAAAAAATTGGGATTGGCTCATGCTATGATTTCACCCTTGAGCTTCCACGCACATATAAAGGTATCGGGATCAACCCATGCTAGTCTTATGCCCAGAACTGCCACCCATATAATTCAGATTAATGTTACTTCGTTTATTTAACCTTTGAGATTATTACTTTGGTGCTCACAACATTATTGGACTTTATAACAATAATTTACCAGTAAGATACATCTAAATAAATACTTAATGTAATAACAATAAGGTAGGGAGTAGTTGGTACACGAATAAAATATTTTGGAGCTAAAAATAACATATGAGTCTAGTAAAAGTAGACATACAGACTTGATTATAAGCATGTATTGAGGTGTTTTAACACATTAAAGAGTTGGAACTAGGTCGTTAGATACATAAGATATCATGCACTGCCACTATGTATCATTTGCTATAGGATAACTTTAGAAGCTTACTTTGTAACACAAGTGTTGGATTTCATGCCAAAGAATACAAAATAGAGTACGCCTTACATAACATGCTGTACAACTTCAATATTAATCAAATTAATCTTTTGCCTCTAAAATTACTTATATATAATAAAGTATATGGTAAACCTATTATAGTAACTAACCAACATATTTGGTCTACTTAACTTCACAAAACATAGTCGGACAGTAAGTTTGTAATTTAGCAAACCAAAGGTGTTCTCCTAACCCCTTCTCATCTAATTACATTTGTACATCACACATATTTATATGATATCCCCAGAAACTCCTAAGCTTCTTATTATGTACGAAACATTTCATAAAGTGTGGCTGGGCAATGGGCTTATACAATGTCTATTTATGTGGCATTTCATTATGCCCATTTATAAATCAATGCTAATTGTTTACACTCCTTTTTAAGATCAACCAAGCTACCTTCAATATACACACATAAAAAATACCCTAAAACACTTCCAAAATTCCTTTATCATAACAGGATATTATTGAACTTTAAGGATTCCCATCAGTCTTCCATTTTTTTTTCCAAGCACATGTGGAATTTCTCAACTAATATTGTATATAAGGAGGGGAAAAATGGCCAGTAGCCTTACCTTAATTTTATCTTTTAATTTAAATCCTTCAATACCTTGGAATTTTTTTATGCTTGAACACCTTAAGAGGAAAACATCATTAAGAACCTCAAAAAAGAGTATAGGACTTCCTTGTAATAGAATATTCTTAGGATTGTCTCACAAACTTCAGGTTTATTGATACATGATACCATAACCCTTTATGGGTGAATCAAGCTAAATTTATAAATTATTTTACTTACCTTGGCTTGAGAAAAATATGGTGCAACTAAATAGCCCTAGAGTGAAAATAGGGTTGCTTCTTCCTGCTCTAGAAAAAAGTAAAGAGAACTTGTGAAATATGGTCTTTGTTGTGACATAAAAATGAAGAAAATGACCAGCAACTTGTCCTTATAAAGGCCCTATTTAGGATATCTCTTTAGAAACATTTTGGACCTCAAATTTGTCCAAGTAGGTGATGCACCTACTTAAGGAGTTCAAGCTACTCAAAAGGTCAAAGTACGTGATGTACCTACTTGCTTGATTCTTTGTTGGGCTCAATTAAATTGGGCCTTGGCAGATTTGAGTGTTGGGTACTTTCTCCATTTTATTTTTTCTTTTATTTAGTTTGGGATTATATAAGTGCATTAATATAGGCCCAAATTTGAACCATAACCTTAGATCCATTAACTTGGTTCATATAACTCAAGTAGGTGACTCACCTACTAGATTACTTAAGTCAAGCAACAACCTTAATATTTTATTCCATTTTTAGTTCTTAACCCCTTTAATTTAACTTAAAACTTGTATACACTTGGTCACTTTAAGCTTAGATTCAAATACCTACTCACAATCCCAAGTCAAGATAGTTGTATCAATGTTAACTTGGTCATGTCAGATTAAAAGGTATGAGCAATATCTTCAAATCTATTTACACCATTAATATGGGTAGTCCTTTACCTATACCACAAGTCTATATCAAATTATGTATAAGTAGAACAAGTACATACAAAATATGGGGTGTTATACCCCCTCATAGGAACATTCGTCCTCGAATGTTAACATAATTATCCACCCTAAACAAGTTCAAGCCTAAGTTTAATCTTCCTGTTACCACATAATACTTATATATTTATACTTACATGTTATTTCTCCAATTCAACATCTTGAAACTCTCTCTTTGGAGTTGAATAAATGTGGGTATTTGGGTTTCATTACTTCCTCAGCTTCCAATATGATATCTTCTACTTGCTGGTTCCTCCAAAGTACTTTTATAGAAGTGATTTATTTATTTCTTAACTTCTTAACTTGACGATCTAGAATATCAATAGGTACTTCTTCATAGGCAGGTCTCTCATAACTTGTTTATCTTCAGTAGGAGTAATATAATATGGATCTCCTATGCACTTTCGAAGCATTAAGACAAGAAACACTGGATGAACTGTTGAGAGCTCTTGGGGTAGCTGTAACTAATATGTGGCCTGACCAAACCTTCGAATAATCTTATATGGATATATATGAAGTGGACTTAGTTTTCCTTTCTCACTAAATCTCATTACCCTTTTCATTGGTGACACATTAAAGAATATCCAATCACCTATAGCAAACTCTTGCCCCGTTCTTCTAACATCAGCATATAATTAGTGTCAACTTTAGGCTGTTTCTAGCCTCTGTTGGATCACTTTAACCTTTTCCATAGCTTAACGAACAAGATCTGGACCAAATAAGGCAGTTTCACCCACTTCAAACTATCCAATTGGTAATCTGCACTTTCTTCCATGTAAATCTTTATATTGTGCTATTTTGATATTCAAATTATAGTTATTATTGTAAGAAAACTCGATGAGAGATAAATGATCATCCCATCTAACTTTAAAGTCCAATACACAAGCTCTTATCATATCGCCAAGTGTTTGAATGGTACGTTCAACTTGTCCATCTATTTGAGGGTGAAAACTATACTTAAAATCACTTTTGTTCCCAAACTTATCTGAAAAGACTTTTAAGAATTTGTAGTAAATTGAGCTTCCATATCAAATATAATAGAGATTGGGACTCTATGTAGCCAAACTATCTCTTTAATATAAAATTTCATATACTTTTCAACTGTGTAAGTGGTTTTAATCAATAGGAAGTGTCTAATTTGGTAAGTCTATCAATTATTACCCATATGGAATTGAACTTTCGAGATGTATGAGGCAAACTATTGACGAAATCCATGTTGATCATGTCCCACTTCTAAATTTTATGATTTAAACATTGTATAAAACCCCAGGCTTTAGATGCTCAACTTTAACTTTTTGAAAATTTTGACACTTGGCTACAAATTCTGCAATGTTCTTCTTTATGTCACCACACCAATACATTTATTTCAAATCATGATATACCTTAGTTGACCTCGGATAGAGGAATACCTTGAATGATATGCCTCTATCATAATCCTCTTTCTTAGACCATTTATATTAGACACATACACTCTATTTTGGAACCGAAGTACTCCCTCTTGCGTAAGCTCAAATGCCTTTGCCATACCTTATTGTACATTTTCCGTAAGTTATTAATAGAATAGGATCTGCATACTACTTCTTTTTCATCTCAACTACTAATGAAGATTCTTCTGCATTTTGCACAATAACCCCCTCATTTGGAGTTTCCAGAAGGCAAACCCCTAAATTAGCTAGTTGGTGTAGATACTTAGCTATTCCTTGCCATTCCATTGACTACACATAAATTCTTGACATTGTCTTACAACTCAAAGCATCAGCTACCACATTTGCTTTCCTTGGATGATACAAGATATCAACATCATAGTTTTTTAATAGATTAAGCCATTATCACTGCCTTAAATTTAGGTCCTTTTGGTTAAATATATATTGCAAACTCTTAAGGTTAGTATATATATCAACATGAATCCCATACAAGTAGTGGCACCATATCTTTAAAGCAAATACAACTGCTGCTAGCTTAAGATCATGTGTTGGATAATTTTTCTCATGTAGCCATAATTATCTTGTGGTTTAAGCTATTAATTTACCATGCTACATCAGTACACACCCTAAGCTAATTCCTGAAGCATCATAATACACTGCCTATCTTCCGTGCCTTCTGGAAGTACCAATACGAGTGTAGAAGTTAACTTATTCTTCAGACCTTGGAAAATGTATCCACATGCGTTATCCAATGAAACTTGGATGCTTTGTGTGTTAGAATTGTTAAAGGTTTAGAAATTGAACAAAATCCTTCAACAAACCTTTTATAATAACCTTCCAACCCAAGGAAACTACGAACCTTCGTAGGCGATGTAGGCCTTGGCCAGCTCTTCATGGTTTCTATATTTTTAGTATCAACCTTTATTCCTTCATCATATACAATGTGACCTAAGAATGTGATAGATTTGAACCAAAACTCACATTTAGAGAATTTTGCATATAACTTATGATCACAAAAAATATGTAACACCTGTCATAAGTGATTAGCATGGTCCTCTTATGATCTTGAATAAACCAGAATATCATCTATAAAAGCTACCACCAACATATCTAAGAATGGCTTGAACACTCTATTCATCAAATCCATAAAAGATGTTGGTGCATTAGCTAACCCAAAGGACATGACGCAAAACTCTTAATGAGCATACTATGTTCAAAAAGATATCTTGGGTATATCTTTCTCTTTGACCCTAACTTCGTGGTAACCCGACCTCAAGTCAATCTTTGAGAAATACTTAGCCTCTTGTAACTGATCGAATAAGTCATCAATTCTAGGAAGGGGATATTTGTTCATAATAGTTACCTTATCTAGTTGCTGGTAGTCAATACACATTCTCAATGAGCTATCTTTCTTATGCACAAATAACACTGGTACGCCCCAAGGGAACATATTAGGACTTATGAATCTTTTTTCTAGCAAGTCCTTTAGTTACTCTTTCAACTCTCATTTCTGATGGGGATATTCTATACGGAGGAATAAATATTTGTTGAGTACTTGGAATCACATTAATACCAAACTCTACTTCCCATTTTGGAGGCAAATTAAAAAGATCTTCAAGAAATACATCGGGGAATTCATTTACCACTGGAATAACTTGAAGAATTAGTGGTTCCAAATATATGTATTTTACTCTACTAGATGACATATGTAACCTTTGGAAATTATCCCTTTTGACTTATGATAAGAAATAATTTTAACTTTTGGCACATCAATACCACCTCTCCATTCACGGACTGTCTCTCTTGGAAAATGGAAATAGACCCTTTTAGTTCGGCAATCTACTGCGGCATAACAAGAATCCAACCTTTCCATACCCATTATAACATTACAATTGACCATTTATAACTCAACAAGTTTATCCATTGTATCACGACCATAAACAGTTATTATACAATTTTGATATACTTTCCTAGCTGTAATAGATTCACCAACTAGCATAAACACTACAAAAGGCTTAACGAGTACTTTTAGTGTTCTTTTGAACTTTCCAGTAACCAACAAAGTGACATATGATAATATAGAACCAGGATCAATTATTGCATATACATTATGTGAAAAATTGGATAATGTACCTGTAAACACATGAGGAGAAGCCTCTAAATTTTGTGAATCTGCTAGAGCATATGTACGATTATGAACTCCACTAAAACTAGTTGTTCCTTTAACACCTTTACCGTGACCTATAGGGTGTATACCCCTACCTAAATATGCACCGATAATGATGACGCAACGGTTGTTCTAGTAGGTCATTCCATACCACCCATGCCCCTTTGTAGGCACTCTCTAATTATGTCTAGACATCCCACACCAAAAAATGAATTTTTCCCAAACTCAAATGAAGATTTCTATATTATTTACATGGACATTGAGGAGATGTTGATTGGATCATACTCCTTTACTGTTGATACCCCATTATTTGTGAACTTTGGCTCTCACTTCCTTGCCCAAACTTATTGCCGTTGGACCCTTAAAACCATGGTGAAGCACTAGCTACAGAATAAAAAAATGATGGCCTAGGTGGTCTATTAGAAAACCAATGCCTAAACTCTCTTTGGGATGCCATAAACTACCCCATAGATATGGTATTCTTGGAATACCTTCTTTTTTATTCTTGTGTTCTTCTTCTTTGCCTCTAATTTTCTATTTTTTTGCAAAAGCTTGTATCCTTGCTATATCCATGTCTTTATTCAAAGTAGTAATAGTATAATCTCTAACCAAATATGGATCCAGTCTATCCATATGTGGATAAACTCTATCATCCATAGAAGCTACAACATTAGGAGCATACCTAGCCAAAGAGTTAAATAGACGGTTGTATTCCCTCACGCTTATATTTCCTTAGCAAAGATTTAAGAACTGATATGCACGGGCCTCTCAAATCTTAAATGGAAGGTAATCATCAATAAATACCTCTTTGAACTCTTTCCAAGTAATTGAAGGTACGTCGATACCCATAGACCATTTCTAGTCTTCATACCATAAAATAGCCTCTTCTTTTAATCTATATGTTGATAGCTCAACTATCTCTTTACCAGATATATGCATAACATCCAGATCTCTTTGGATTTAATCAATAAAGTGTTATGGATCTTCATTGAGATTTGATCTGGAGAATGTGGGAGGATCTAATTTAAGGAAATCTCGTGTCCGTAGACTAGCTGCCCTATTCACACTACTAGAACCTGTAGTTGGAATAGTCTATCTTTGAGCTTATTTGGAAGCTATATAATTCATCAATTGCACTGTATTCCTTTTAGTAGCATTAATAGGTGATTCTGAGGGTGCTGCTTTCCCCATTAGCTATTCTGGAGATGGAGGAGTAGAAGAAGTTTGTGATACAAATTCAGCTTAACCTCACTTTGATTAGTTTGTCTTGGTGGTAACCTGTCCCTTCTCCAGCAGGCACATCAACTTTATTACATATGTTCTTACTTCTTCTCGTAACATGTATCTTTACTATAGTAAGAAAAAAATAGATTTAATAATTAAAAATGACTCCACCTATAACTTTGGCTATATAGCATATCTAAAGATATGAAGAAAAAAAGACAACCCCTGATGTACCGTTGCATCCTATTTATGGATATGGTGCACAAAACACCCATAAGCAAGAGTGTACATAGACACAACTTTGTAGAATCCAAGGAGGATCTGATCTGATACCACTTTTGCCATGCTACAACTCCCATTGAAGCATACAGGCACGCATAGCCATAAAGGCCCAAGATCACCAACCTATAACCTTGTATGTCTCGTCTATATAAATATGATAGCCAAAGATTTTACCAAATACAGATATAATGTATCGATGAGAATAAACCACATAGGAAAGCAGAAAACTATATACACAAGACTTGGTTGTTGGGGCCACAATATCTAAAAGACAAAACACTACTATGCTTAACTTTATATTGGCATACACAGCCTCTAAAGATACACAAACTTAGTTAAGGTCGGGACAAACCTCCACCTTACTCTTAATTATTGCCAATACCAATAGAGGCATACACAGCCTCTAAAGATACTAGAGAGTTGTATTAGCTAAAGCATCTATGCCTACAACATGAATTACAAGTACCTCAAAAAGGATATCAGTATGAAAATATATACTAAATATGCAAGGCTAAAAGTAATTATACATAATACAAGAGCTTAATTGAAATTAGATACAAGTGTACAAATGATGCTACTATACCACCTTTACCTATACTTGTAAGATCAGGTACATTACACTCTTTTATTTATTTTACCCTTCTTACATTATAATCTTTATAAGCCATATGATATAAATGACCAGTTGATTAGTGGTGAATACACACATTAGGATCGACCCATGCTAGGCTTACCCCCCTAAGCTGCCACCCATATAAAGGTATCGGGATTGGCCCATGCTACGCTTATGCACCTGAGCTACCACCCATTTAATTTATATTTGCATTACTTTTTATTTAACCTTTGAAATTGTTACTTTGGTGGTCATAACATTATTGTACTTTGGAGTAATAATCTACAAGTAAGAGATATGTGAATAAACACTTAATGCAATAATAATTAGGTAAGGAGCAGTTTGTACATGAATGAAATGTTTAGGAGCTAAAAATAACATATGGGTATTATTTGACTTAAAGGAGAACTCTTGAAACTTGTTAGTGAAAGTAGATTTGTAAACTTGATAATAAGAATGTATTAAGTGTTTTAACATATTAGAGAGTTGGGACAAGGTCGTTAGACACATGGGAGATCATGCACTGGCACTATGTATCATTTTTTGTAGGAGAAATTTAGAAGCTTACTTTGTAACACGAGTGTTGGATTTCATGCCAAAGAATACGAAATAGAGTATGCCTTACATACCTTGTTGTACAACTCCAATATTAAACCGAATTAACCTTCTGCCTCTCAAATTACTTATCTATAATAAATTATATGGTGAACCTATTATTAGTAACTAACCAACACATTTGGTCTACCTAACATCACAAAATTGTAGCCTCATGCTAAACCAGTAATTTAGCAAACCAAGGGTGTTTGTTTAACCCCTTATCCTCTAATTACATTTGTACAACACATATATTTATATGAGAACCCCAGAAACTCCATGGCTTCTTATTAAGTACAAAATATTTCACAAAGTGTGGCTGAACAGTAGGCTCATACAATGTATAATTTAAGTGGCATGTCATTACGCCTTTTTATAAATCAATGGTAACTATTTGCATCCCTTTTTAAGATCAACCAAGTTTACTTTAATATAAACACATAAAATAAACCCTAAAATAGTCCCAAAATTCCTTTATCATAATAGAATATTATTAAACTTTAAGGATTCCCATTAGCCTTTCATATTTCTTTCCAAACACATGTGGAATTCCTCAACTAATATTGTATATAAGAAGGAGCAAAAAATGGGTAGTAGCCTTGACTTAATTTGTGAATATTACCATTTAACTTAAATACTATAATACTTTGGAAGTCTTTTCATGCTTGAACACCTTAAGAGGAAAACATCATTAAGAACCTCTAAAAGAGTATAAGAGTCACGACCCGAACTAGGGCCTGGCTTTGACGGACATCCCAAACCATGAAGGCCCAGACATCCTACTCTATTTGGTAGTCATGCACAACATTCATCTAGTAAAAGAAAATGTGGAATTTATGATGTAATACAGAAACATGGTCATACTCTGGATTAAGTTTAACAATAAGGAATGAAATCCAAAAATCATTAACAATATCTGGAAAAGTCTGCGAAATCTCTACTACATGAAATTCTAACAAATATCTAAAAACTAGGAAAAGTCCCCTAGTAGACCAAAATTGTTATAGATGACATAATCTGAAAGGATAGGCCTTCTGGAATAGAGAAGGCTCACCAATGCACAATTTAATCTATTGTCTGAATTACCTATTTCTTATTGGGACCCTTAGACTGAGCCTCAGAACCTGAGAGGTAGGGGAGGGGGGTCAATACAGATGTACTGGTACATAGAGAAAATCCAAAATAGTAATTTGAATTCAACATATATAAGAGCAATTTAAAACAGTTCATAAACATATCATATAGTAAGAAATCTCATAGGCATTTTTTAGAGACTCTGAAAAATCATTTGAACTCTGTGACACTCTTTGTTTTACTTCTGCGCTAGGTGGTATACCCTACAACTCTGAAATTCTACGGGCTATATGGAATCTACCATTAACTCGGCAGCCAAGACCCCAACCTAAGTGTGCCACAAGGGTTGGAGTCTCTGAATCTACTACGCCATACGGCCATCGCCAGCGTACAATAATAATCTACCCATATCGGCAAATACAGTTTTAGGCTAAGAGTTACTTGAACTCAAGCCTTCTTTGAGTAACCACCTAACCCTCGTTATGCCCATTTTTAACTCTTTAAAATATGCATTCTCTAAAAACATATTCTGAAAACATTCTCTGAAAACATACTTTGTTATGGCTTACTTACATATGGTATCGTCATACCATTGACTTGAAAGTCACATCTTTGAGTCATTATTAGCATATTAGAATCTCTGTTTCCAAAACATAAATTTGGGACCACCATATCAATAAATCAGTTCGAAGAACCCTTTCTTTAATTACTCATGTAAACACATGTATGCAACTCTCTTTGACAATATTTCAAATAATACAAGGTGGTCATGTCAAAAGAATTAATCTTAAACAAATCTTTTTTTATTTAACAAAACACATTTATATCAAGAAACTCCCTCTCAAAATCTCTAAATCATGCTCAAAATACTATGGTATTTAAGTAAACTATTTTCAAGCCATAAATCATGCATATCAAATCATTCCCAACAAGACCACAAATTTAAAGTCATCACAAGAGAGGGATTCCATAAATTATGCTCTCAAACAATCTTCAAATCTGAATTTTTTTCATGCATATACATATACATGTAAATCAATTTAAGGGGCAAAGACCTAAAGACCAAATCATCAATATCTTTCAACATTCCTAATGCATAATAAAATCATAGATCTAAAAACTCCTTTATAAATTTATGCTTGATAGATCTTTAAATCATACTTTAATATTTCAACAATCCCATGTAGTTTAGGATAAACACCACGTACCTAAGATTATTTAGTTTGAAAGATGGAACCCGGATATAGATAGATGGAACCCAGACCTAGATCCATTTCTTGAACATCTTCACTTAGGAGGATGAATTCTTGATCCATTGAAGGGAAGGAAACGTAAATCCTGATTTGTTTTCTTAGAAATCTTGAACTAAAGGATTGATTTTCTTAATTTCTTGATCTTGGAGAAACCCCTAGTTTCCATCTTGTTCTTGAGAGTAGAGAGGATTGAGATGTTGTAAAACTGATAATATATAGATTAATAACACTTAAGGGGTGATTTAATTCATGTGAAAGGTTTTTAGGAGTGAGGAAAAGACCAAAATACCCCTACGAAATCACTTCCCAGCTGCTGAAATTTTCAGCTGACAACCAAGGCTGATAAGCCATCAGATCTATGATAGCCCATCAGCCCAGGTCGTCCACCTAGGAGCTGAAATTTATGAGTTTTTGCCTAAGGCTGACGACATATTTTGATAAGTCGTCAGATTTGTGATAAGCCGTCAGAATTGTCGTCACTCAGTTGCCAGGTTGATATGCTAGAGTAAAATGGGCATAACTTTTTGCTCCGCTATCGGATTTGGATGAAATTGGTATCATTGGAAATCTAATTTGAAGATATTTCATTTGATATATAGTAGGCCATCCATTTCATCATATAAAAGGATTTATGATCAATTAAAGTTGACCTAAGTTTTGGCGCTCACTAAAACTCGAATGATAGGAAAGCTTTCAACTTGACCTTGAGTTAGAGGACCTCTATGATCTCAATTCATGCTCAAATAGGTTTCCACACTACATAATTGATTAACATACCAAATTTTCATAGGATTTATGGCTTTTAGAACATCAATGCGTAGAAATGACGATTTTCATTCTAGCCCAAAATATGGGGTATTACAATAAGATTGCCTTGTAATAGAATATTCTTAGGGTTGTTTAAAAAACTTCAAGTTTGGATACACGTGATACCATAATCCTTTAAGGATGAATCAATCTAAATCTATAAATACCATGTCTTGAGAAAAAAATGGTACAACTAAAGGACCCTAGAGGAAAAATAGGGCTGCTCCTTGTTCTTCTAGAGAAAAGTAGAGGGACTTATGGACAATCGAGTACCACACTAGTATGGTACATAGACTTTGCTTATCCCCTATAGTTCATGACTAGTTGGGCAAAAATAAGTTCCTTAGCATATGTGTATAGATTAGTGTTGATTTTGATAGGTCGTGCGGTTTAATAAATCAATAACGAACTAATAGTGTGGTAATTATGAGGTTTAGAAGGAAATAGTAATTGTTACTTATGGTATTATTGTTGATTCTGTAGTTGTTTATTGGATGGTTGATACTTTTGATAGTTATATGGCTTGTTTGTAAAGCATTGTTAGCCCGTCATTGATGTATTTGATGATTCATTAAATACTTGTTATATGTTGATGCCTACCTACTTATATTCAATTTATATTGTATACATTCTATTAAATTAAGTTTGTCTATGATTCCTACCAGTACATAGTCATTTGTACTGACACAACCTAATCTTTAGTGTTTGAAAGTTGATTTTGATCCAAGGGTGAGAATTCCATCCAAGATACCATGGATCATCATATTAGTTCTTGTCCATCTTTTGAGCAATGAGACATTCTTTATTATTCTTTATTTTAGATATATCTTTAGACATGATGTTTGTTTAGAAGTTCTTGTACGATGACTTTCAGGTCTTGGAGAATTTTAATAAGTAGTTTGCTTGATTTTCTGCATTAATAAAAATTACATTTGATTTATTATCATTAAGTTGGTTTTTATGAAAATCTCATCTTAGTATTGACTAATGATCAGGTATCAGTTTAGATGGTTCTCCCATAAGAAGATTAGTATAGGTACCACCCATGGTCATTTGGGTCATGACAAAGTTGGTATTAGAGCCCTAGTTTTTTTATCTCATCGAACAAGAACATATCTATAGAGTCTTGTACAGAGACATCTACACTTTTCTTTAAGAGGCTATAAGACACTAGGAAAATTCAAATTCTTCTTTCTTATATGTTATTACTTGATTCCAATTGGTATCTGGTGATCCCAATTGGTATTTGACTCCTTTCATTCTTATTCTCATAAATAGTAAGAACACAAGAAAATAAAGCAAGAGTTATATTGCCTGAACTGACTATTGGGGCTGTGGTTCAGTGTTGAGGACAAGTAAGGAAAGGACGAGAAAGATTAAGGAGAGCTACACCTATCAAGGGTAGAGCTTAGGGCATGAGACTAGCTAGAGAGAGCTTAGTGTCTCCTCTTCTTCAAGAGGATATGACTGAGATAGCAGAGGATAGAGCGATACTATTACAGAATAAGGGGATGTCATTTCATAATTGTGTCGCATTAGTTCAGAGAGGTTCAACTCTAATTCAAATGTCTTCCAATGTGATAACATATTGCTGATGTAGCTCCTCGAATGGAAGAGATGTCTGAGTTAGATATTTTTTTAGACAGGTAGGGGGTCAAGTGATGATTAGAGATAATCATGAATTGTTTTCCAAAATTTTCAAGATGAATCTTTCTGTTTTTCATAGCACCGAGTCTAAGGATGCCTATGATTTTATTATTGATTGTCATGAGAGACTTTACAAGATGGATGTGGTGGAAATGTATTATGTGGAATTGGTTACTTTTCAATTTTTGGGAGTTGCCAAGATGTGGTGGAAAGCTTATGTAGAGTGTAGGGCAACAAGTTTGACTCTATTGACTTGGACTAAATTTTACTCAATTTTTAAGAAAAGTATGTGCCTCATATATTGAGAGATATAAAAAGGGATGAGTTCACTAATCATAAGAGGGGGAGTATGTCAGTCGCAAACTATAAGGCCAAATTTTATTGATTGCTCGATATTTATCTCATTTGAAAATGGAGGAAGAGAGGATCTATCTCTTTGTGAAGGTTTTGAATACACGTCTTTAGATTTTTACACTTCAGAGGACATCTTTAGGTAAGTCTTTTCTGGAGATGGTTAATTTTGTTAAGAAGGTAAAGGGTGAAAGGCAAGAGGGTTATGCCAAAGTGGCAGAAAAAAGGTCCACAAAGGGGGCAATTTTGGTGGTTCTTATCCTAGGGGTCTGAGTTCACAAGGATACCCTGCCCACCCTATTTAGTCAGTGATGTAGGTATTTGGTGGGGGTACATTAGGGGCTAGCCAACTATTTTAAGACTTTGATGGTTACCTTACTTCGTCTTCATCAACTCAGTGACCCACCTTGGATTATATATGTTATAAGTATGGTAGAGTTGGTCACATTAGGAGGTATTTTCCTTATTTGAGGAAGTATGATCAGTCTAGATAGCAATAGGATCCTTGAGCTTTGGTTTTATCAGGCAGAGGAGGTGGTGGTAATGGTAGAGGTTATCCATGGGGTGGGTGTGGTGGTCACCACGCAGGTAGAGATGATAAGCAACCCCATTAAGGTGATTCTTAACTTGGCAAGGGTGACATTCAGATTGATGGTAGGGTTTATAACTATGCTTTTCCAGGTAGGCTTAAGGCAGAGGCAGTAGACGCTGTAATTATCAGTACCATTCTTGTCTGTAATCGAATGACCACTATATTATTTAATCTTAGATAACTTTCTATTTTGTTATGGGATTGGACATGGTGTGTGATTTACTTGACTTTCTTACTCATGTGTCTACTCCTGTTGGTGATTCTATTATTGTTGATAGAGTTTATCATTCCTGTTCTATTATGCTTATAGTGTATCATACCACACTTGGGTAGATTTGATGATTCTAGACATGGTAGATTTTGACATAATACTAGGATGAGTTAGTTGTGTTTGTATCATGCTATATTATACTGCCATGCTAAAACTATAGTTGTGGATACACCGAGAATGGATAGACTTAAGTGGGAAGGTGATTATAATCTTGCTCTACAAAAACTTATTTCCTTTATAGGTGCAAGGAGATTAATTGTAAGGTGTTGTTTGGCCTTTCTAGAACTTCTTTAGGACACTAATGTAGAGGTCCTATCTATTGAATTAGTTCCTGTGGTGTATGGGTTCCAAGAGATTTTTCTTACAGATTTGTTTGGCATGCCACTAGACAGTGACATTGATTTCTGTATTGATCTAGAATCAGGTACTCATCCTATTTCTATTCTGCCCTGTAGGATGGCTCCGATTAAGTTTAGGGAGATGAAGGCTCAGTTGAAATATTTGTTATGTAAGGGATTTATTCGTCTGAGTGCCTCTCCAAGGGGTGCTCCTGTCTTCTTTGTGAAGAAGAAAGATGGTAGTCTTCGTATATGTATAGACTACAGGCAATTGAACAAAGTTATGATCCATAATAAGTTTCCTTTACCCCTATATCGATGATTTATTTTACCAGTTGTAGGGTGCATCCATATTTTCCAAACATGATTTGAGGTCTGGGTATCCTCAACTTAACTTTCAGGCCGACAATATTCTAAAGACAATATTTTGAACCAGGTATAGTCACTATGAGTTTCTTGTGATGTCTTTTGGATTGACTAATGCCCCAGCTGCTTTTATGAGTTTGATAAATGGGATATTTAAGCCATACTTGTATTTTTTTGTGATTGTCTTTATTAATGATATTCTGGTTTATTCTAAGGGTAAAAAGAAACATGAGAATCACTTAAGGATTGTTTTGGATTTGTTAAAAGAGAAAAAGCTTTATGCAATATTTTCTAAGTATGAATTTTGGTTGGATTTTGTATCCTTTTTGGGGCATGTGGTTTCAAAAGAAGGGCTGATGGTAGATCCTCCGAAGATTGAAGCAGTTAAGAATTATTCTAGGCGTACTTTAGTGATGGAGGTTCATGGCTTTGTGGGGTTAGCAAGTTATTATCGCAGGTTTATGAAAGGATTTACTTTTATTACTACTCAATGACGCAACTGAATCCAAAGGATGTATCTTTTATTTGTCCTGATGAGTGTGAGGAGAGATTTTAAAAGTTCAAGACCTATTTGACTACCTCTCCTATTTTTGCCTTTCCTATAGAAGGTAAGTATTTTATTATTTAGTGTGATGCCTTACGTTATGGTTGAGGTTCTATTTTGATGTGGGAAAGAAATGTGATTGCTTATTCTTTGAGGAAATTGAAGCCTAATGAAAGGAATTATTCAAAACATCACTTAGAGTTAGCTGTTGTGTTTACTCTTAAGATATGGAAGGATTACTTGTATGGAGTTCGTTGTGAAGTGTTCACTGATCACCGTAGTTTACAACATATGCTTACGCAGAGGGATTTGAATTTGAGACAACGTAGATGAATGGAGTTTCTTAAAGAGTATGATATCACCATTCTATACCATCCGAGAAAGTCTAATATGGTAGCTGATGCATTAAGTAGAATGCCAGCAAGTATGGGTAGCTTGGCTTACTTGAATGCTACCAGGCGTTCGTTGGCTAGAGAGATTCAGAGTCTAGCTAATAAGTTTATTCAACTCGAGGTGACTAAAAGAGGAGGATTTTTAGCTAGTATAGAGTCAAGGTCCATATTTTTTATCAAATCAAGGCTAAATAATTTTGGGATACTAAGTTACACAAGATTCGTGATAAGGTTTTCTGGGGTGAGGCTAACATGGCCGCTTTTGATGGTGATAGGGTGTTACAGATTAAGGGTGAGTTTTTGTTCCTCGTGTTAATGATTTAATTCCTACTATTCTAGATGAGGCTCATTGTTCAAAGTGTATACATCCTGGAGTAAAAAAGGTAGCATTACTGGTGGGATCGAGTGAAGTATTATATAGTTAATTTGTTGCTAAACGCTAGAGTTGTCATCAAATAAATTATGAGTATCATAAGCCTAGTAGTACTCTTCAAAGGATACCCATTCCTAAATATAAATGGGAAAGGATAGCCATGGATTTCATTGTTGGTTTTCCCAAGACTTTAGGGAAGTATGATTCTATATATATTATTATGGATTGATTGACTAAGTCTGCATATCTCATTCTAGTTTAGGTGACTTATAATGCAACAAAGTTGACAAAGATTTATCTTAAGGATATTATTTGGTTGCATAGGGTCTGGATTTCTATTATCTTAGATTGTGGTACTCAATTAACCTCTATTTTTTAGGAGAAGTTGTATGAGGAGTTAGGTACAAGTTGGACCTTAGTATAGCTTTACATATTCAGACCAGTGGGTAGTTCGAGCGAATGATTCAGGTATTGGAGGATATGCTCCATGTGTGTGTGATGGATTTTTAAGGTTATTTGGATTAGTTTCCACCTTTGGTTGAGTTTCCATAAAATAATAGTTATCATTCGAGTATCGATATGATGTCGTTTGAGGCTTTGTATGGGAGAAGGTGTAGATCTCCCATGGGGTGGTTTGATGCCTTTGAGGTAAGACCGTGGGGTACTGATCTATTGAGACACTTGTTGGAAAAGCTTAGATTCATTCAGGAGAAACTTGTAGCGGCTCAAAGCAGGAAAAAGCAGTATGCGGATCAGAAAGTGAGAGATATGTACTTCATGGAGGCTGAGCAAGTGTTGCTCAAGGTATCATCCATAAAGGGTATCATGTATTTTGGGAAGCGAGGTTAGCTTAGTCCTATATATAGTGGGCCATTTGAGATTTTTCAGTGTGTGGGACCGGTGGCCTATAGGTTGGTGTTGCCTCCGAGTTTATCAGGAGCTCTCCCTGTGTTTTATGTATCTATGTCAAAGAAGTTTCATGGTGATAGTAACCACTTAATTCATTGGAATTCAGTCTTGTTAGATGAAACCCTCTCTTATGAAGAGGAAACTATTGCTATTCTTGATAGAGACGTCCATAAGTTGAGGACTAAGGATATTAGCATCTATGAAGGTCTAATGGAAGAATCATCCTATTGAGGAGTCCACTTGGGAGACTGAAAGCAAACATGTGTAGCAAGTATTTGCATCTTTTTGATGATTCAGGTAATTTCTTGTTTTCCCGTCTTGTTCATTATTTTATCATTCGGGGACGAACGGTTGTTTAATTGGTATCTGATGTAATGACCCTCCTAGTCGTTTTGTGAATTTTACTTGTATTTCCCATTTTAGCTTTCTCCATAGTTTGTATACGTGATTTATGACTTACGGAGATAGATAGTACCAATTCTTGAGGTGTTGGAAGTGCTTTAAGTCATTAGTTAGGTTATTAGGTTTTAAGAAAGTTAAGTTCGACCACAGACAACTTTTGATCAAAATGACCTTGATTTAGAATTGTAATATTTTTAATAGTTTTGGAACATACTCTTTAGTCAATTTATATATTTGATTTATTTTTATGGAATTTTAAATAGAGTTTGAGAATTTATTAAAAGTTTTAGGTATTTTAGATAATTAATATAATTAGTGATGATGGATCAAAATTGCAACTCTTTCCTTCTCACATAACCCACACTCAATATTAATTAAAGTTAATGGGCTAATCCTTTAATTGGTAAAAAAAATATACATAGACGGGAGTTCAAAACTGCTGCGCTGTCCTCAACATTGAGCATCTCAGGTGAGAAATTCCATGCTTCTAATTCATTATGCTAGGAGATTTATGTCTTAACATCAATTACTGTACAAGAGTAAGTATTTAGTCCATGTATGTAGATTGGGGGCACAAGAAATCATGGGGTAATGATGATATGATGATGACAATGTTGACTTTGTTACTAATATTTAACTTTTTTCTTGGTGTTAAAATATTGCTACTATAATTCCTATTAACAATAAGAATGACCGCAATATTAGAAACTATGTATAATAAATGCTAGTTTATTAATCATTGTCATTAGTAATAGAAATAGATATATTTCTATGTTTACCATGAATGAGGGTTGTACAGTATATTAGTTTTCTTTTCTTTTTCGTGATTTGCCTCGTATTTTGGAGGTTAGAAAAGTGAGGTTTAGGTCTAGAATTTTTAGAGTAAGAATTTATAAATGGGTGTTATTAGATTTGTAGTCTTATGGAGATTATGTATTTGAACAGATTTTGATCATTCAGAGACTTTATGGAAGGACAAGTCCCTTGCAAGTAGCTTGCATTTGTACTCCCAGTTGAGGTAGGTTATGGTTTAATTAGAGTTTAGATTCGATTTAGTTATGAGTATGCTACTAAATTGGATGCTTATTTATTGGTCTTTTGGCATACTTGAATTTGATGATATTTGGATTGTTGATAACTATATGAATAATTATTAAAAATCAAACTTAATTGAATTGCCTTATAATTTTAAGTGCACTTGTAAATTTAGTACATCGTACTGTATTCCGAGAGAAAGTGTGAATTTGATAAATTGTATATAACATAGTTATGGAGAATCGGGTGTCACGCCGGTACAAATGTGAATATGATACTACTTATTTATGGAGGATCCGGTACCACGCCAGTATGGTACATGGACTTAACTTGTTCCCTGCAGGTCATGACTAGTTAGGCAAAAATAAGTCCCTTAGCATGTGTATATAAATTAGTGTTGATTTTGAGAGTTCTTGCAGTTTAATAAGCCAATAACGATATAATAGTGTGGTAATTGCGAGGTTTAGAAGGACATAGTTGTTATTTATGGTATTACTGTTGATTCTGTAGTTGTTTACGAGATGATTGATACTCTTAATGGTTACGTGGCTTATTTGTAAAGCATTTTTGGGTCATTGATGTATTTGATGATTCGTTAAACACTTGTTATGTGTTGAATTTATGTTGTATACATGTTATTAAATTGAGTTGGCCCATGATACCTACAAGTACATAGTGGTTTGAACTGATACTATCCTGTACTATTCTTTTGTTGAGTGCAGAAAGTGTTCCAAAGGCTTAAACACAGCCTCATCGATAGCATTTGATAGCTTTCTCGATCCAAGGGTAAGCACTCCATCTCCAGGCTTCCATGGATCATCATATTAGTTCGTGTCCATCTTACAGACAATGAGACATTCTTAATTTTTTTTATTTTGGATATCTCTTTTAGGCATGATTTTGGGGATTTTAATGAGTAGTTTGCTTGATTTTTTGAATTAATAATGATTAGATTTGGATTTATTATTGTTAAGTTGATTTTTATGATAGTATCATCTTAGTATTAACTAAATGATTAGGTAATAGTTCGATTTAGATGCTTCTCCCATAGGAAGATTAGTGTGGGTGACTCTCATGGTCATTTGAGTAATGACAAGTCAATCTTCTCTCCATCCGTTGTCTATTTCTCTTCTTTACTGATGACGGCTCATTTAGTCACCCTACAAGTGGTGGGGTGACTCTTTTTCTGTAATGATCCTCACGGTTAATGTAATATTAAAATGTTTACACTATTATCAAATACCAACATACTTGCATTGTTACATTTTATACCCATACGCATATCGGCATAAGTTTTATGGGAAAAAGTTTGCTTATTGTATTTAATTTACAAAAAGAAATTAAGTTATTCAAGCTCGAGTTCTAGTGGGGCACTATTCGGAGGCTTCTCGGAGAAACATTTTAGCTTTGGCCTCCAGGTAGGCTAGGCTTATCCTATCTTTATATAAAACTTATTTACAGTAATTGTGTGCTATTATGCTAGTTTTGGGCAGATAGTTGTAGTTTTCATATCATTTGTTAAATATATCATGCCTTATTTATTAGGTTAGGGCCCTGTTCTAGTAAATTTTGACGTTATCTTTTAGTATGATGTAGTATTTATGAGCTTAGGACTAGGTATTAAGTTGCAAAACCTTGGATTCTTTTCTTTTAAATTAAGTTACATGAATGATTATTTAAATGTATTTTAATTACGGTTTAGGGTCAACATGTACTTTATTTTTGTCATTTATTGTAAAATCTGGCATCAATTAGCATCAGCTACGGTATGATTTTGGTTTTAATTTTATAGTTGAGTATGGTTACTATGAGTGTCGGTTCGAGTCCGGCATTTGGTTATGATGATTTAGAAATTCTGGTACTAATTACTGTTGTTCTGATAGTTGTGGTTCCTCTATGTGCTAGTTAGAGTCCAACATCTGATTAAGAGTTCTGTTGTATGTCATGTATGTGGCCTCTCGTTATCGCCCACTATTTTAGGTTTGAATCTGGCATATAGCCTCTTATTATTGTCCATCACTACTGGTTCGAGCCTGGCGTCTAGCCTCTTCTTACTACCCATTGGTGCCGGTTCAAGCTCGGTGTAGATCTGGATGACTACTATGATTTAATTTTAGGATTGGGTCAGTTACAAATTATTTACATTCATTTATTAATTACTTTATTTGTGTCCCACTAGCTTATAGAGGCAAGGTTGGGTTAATTGTCTTTTTTGGTGTGCCTGGCAGGCTTATGGGGACCTAGTTAGGTTATGTTTTGTTTGCTTTTATTATAACGGTATTTATATTTTTGTATTGCTTTTACTATTCCTTTATTGCATTTGTGTAGCTTGATAGTTGTTTACCGTTCTATCCTTGTTTACTGTTGACTTAGACTACACCCTGGCATTTTAGTTATACTTTTCCTAGATTAAGCTCAGTCGAACAATGATGCCTACTGAGTACCCATAGTACTCATACTATACTTTTACATTTTTTTCCTGATGTAGAACTGATTACTAGAAGCCAATGTTGACGTGATTCCTATCTTTTAGTACTAATCCAGAGCAGGGTGAGCTTGCTATCTTCCAAGGTTGATCCTCCTTTATCTGTTCTAGTTTAGTTTTTGGTACTTGATACTGCTTGTATATATTTTCTATATTTTGAATTTTTTCTAGTACTCTAGGTATCTTTTAGTAGTGGCTCTAGTATCGACCTTACCAGGTCTTGGAAGGAAATTCATTTGTATATTTGGTCCCCTTTCTTCTCTCATTTGATAAATTATATATTTTTCCTTTCTATTTTTCACATACTTTTACTACTGTGATCATTTCTATCTAGTCCTCTCTAGTTTTTGACTATTAGCCCATTACCTATCATCTCGGGCTATGGCTTAGCTTGCCTATTGGTGGGATAAGGTTGTGCCATCACGACTTGAGAAATTGAGTCGTGAAAGCTTTGTATTAGAGCTCGAGTTTTCCTGGTATTGTTGGTACTAGAGATGATGTTTAGTAGAGTCTTGTGGATTGGTATAGAGACGTCTATATCCTATCTTTAGGAGGCAACAAAGTCTTTCTAAGGAAAAATCTCACTTTCTTGATCCATTTGTGTGGGTTGGGTCTAAGTTAGTTTTAATATATATTAGTTCAGTCTTTACGCAGATGGATAGGATGCGTGGTGTAGGAGTCGGGGATCAAGATCTTGAGGCCCCTGCTAGAGTTCCTATTAGGGGTCAAGGTCAACCCAGTGGTCGAGGGCAAGATAGGGCAGTAGTCCAGTTAGAAATTAGTCCAGGAATCCATCATCTTATCTTGTCATAGCTCCTGAGATTGAGAGAGCTCCATGTATTTTTCCACCACACCGGCAGGTGGGCTAAGGGCAGCCCAGGATCCATCTCGATTTATATCTTCTTTGGTTCTTCAAGATGTATTGGTATATTTGTTGGGGTTAGTTGGTGGTATCTAACTGAGGGAGCTCAGCCAATAATACAGGATGGTGTTGACTTAGGGGCACAACCCAGCAGTGGTGCCTAAGGTAGAGGTTCTGCGAACACTAGTAGTCCTATAAGTGGTAGTACCCTAGCCACTTATGTCTTCAGAGAAGGAGAAAATGCTAGGATAATTTTTTAGATTTGACTTCACCCATGTTTATCAGGACCCCCAAAGAGAATACTTATGAGTTACTATCTAATTGCAATGAGGGGTTACAAAATTTGGGGTTAGTTGAGTCGTGGGGAGTGGAATTTGTTGCTTATCAACTAGACATGATAATAAGGAGGTGGTGGAGAGTTTATCTTGATTATTGGCTAGCTGGATCTCCAACAGTGACATGAGTCAGTTCTCTGAGGCTTTTATGAGGAAGTATATGCCTCGCAGTATGCATAAGTGTCTTTAAAAAGATCTTTTTGCTTTGGTATAGGGTTCCATGTATGTGGTTGAGTATGAGGTGAGATGTCATGACTTACCTAGGAACTCCAGTATGATTCTGCCTACAGAGTACGAGCTGATTTGATGCTTTATTAGGGTATAGAGATTATCGATTTATAGGACTACACAGAGTTTGGTGACTTAAGGGAAGTCTTTTTCTAATATTGCTGAGCATGTTTATTTAAAAAGGATATGGATTGTGAGGCCCAAGGGGACAGCGATAAGAGACCTCATTACCAAGGCAGTTACAATGGGAGCCACGGATTCATAGTTCACAGTCCAAGGGGTTTATAATAGGTACTTCTTAGCAATAGCCTTCTCAGAATCAGGGTTAGCCTAGACGGCCAGTTTAGGCTTCGCTTTAGATATTAGACAAGGGTTAGCTCAGTTATAGTAGTTCCAGTAGTCAGAGCAGCAGTTAGCCGCAGAAGGGTATTCAATCAGGATCATCGAGTCAGGGTGGTCGTATTGGATCTGCTAGACCTTTTAGACAAAGTAGGGTGCCTGGGGCATGCTATGACTATAGGTTATTAGTCATTTCTCCCATGAGTGTCCCAAACATGGGATGATAGATCATTTGGTTTAGACTACACAGTCACTCAAATCACTGCTACTATCGTCCAGGGTGGTGCATAAGGTTGTAGGGTTAGTCCCTAGGGTTCTAGAGGTGGTTCGCAAGGAGGTAGGATAGGTGCTCAAACAGACACCCAGTTCACTAGTAGACAGGGTTATTTGTATGTTATACCTAGTAGAACAGAGGTAGAGGCTTCAGATACTGTGATCATAGGTACGATTTTCTTATGCCACTAGCCAACTTCTGCTTTGTTTGATCCTTGTTCCACATTTTCATATGTTTTTGCTTATTTTGCATTGCGGCTGGGTTTATGTTCAGATTCCTTATCTGTGCCATTGTGTATAGCTACCCCTATGGGTGATTCTTTAGTAGTGGATCGAGTATATAATGTTGTTTGGTTACTTTTCGGGAGTTTGATACTCAGATTGATCTCATTATCCTAGATATGGTAGATTTTGATGTGATTCTAGGCATGGATTGGTTATCTCCTTACCATGCGATCCTTAATTGTTTTGCTAATAATCTTAGCCTTGCTCGGCGTACCCCAAATTGTGTGGCAGGGTTTTGTTAAGCATACATCGACGGGGATTATTTTTTATAATAAGGCTAGGAGACTGATATCGAGGGTTTGTAAGTCATCCCTTGCATATGTTCGGGATGTTAGCGTTGAGAGTCTATTTCTTGACTCTATCCCTGTTGTTTATGAGTATCCTGATGTATTTCAGATCGACCTACCTGACCTTTCTTCTTTGTGTGATATAAAGTTTATTATTTACCTCGAGACAGGCACCCGACCAATTTCTATGGCTCCATATTGTATGGCTCTTATAGAGTTGAATAGTTAGCTTTAAGATCTTCTAGGTTAGAGTTTAATCAAATCGAGTGTATCGTCATGGGGTGCATCAATTCTATTTGTGAAGAAGAAAGGTAGCTCTATGCATTTGTGTATCGACTACGGGTAGTTAAATAAGGTGACTATGAATAATAAGTATCTAATGCCTTATATCAATGATTTATTTGAACAACTTTAGGGTACAACAGTATTTTCTAACAAATATTTGAGGTTTCGTTACCATCAGTTTGAGATTTAGGGTTGCAAACATCCCTGAGATAGCCTTCAGGACTCGTTACGGTCATTATGAGTTTCTGGTGATGTCTTTTGGGTTGACTAATGCCCCAACAGATTTTATGGATCTAATGAACCGCATGTTTAGGCCATATTTGGATTCTTTCATGATAGTATTTATTGATGACATTCTAATATATTCGAGGATTAGCTTGAAGAATGAGCAATATTTGAGGACTATGCTCCACACTTTAAGAGATCATCATCTTTAAGCCAAGTTCTCCAAGTGCAAGTTTTGGCTTAAGTCACTAGCATTCTTGAGGCAGGTAGTGTCCTAGAAAGGTATTATAGTGGACCCAACAAAGATTGAGGCTATTCGTAGTTGGGGATAGGCCTACGTTACCTACTGAGGTTCGTTGTTTTGTTGGGCTGGAAGATTAGTATAGGGGATTCGTTGAGGATTTTTATTCTATTGCATTCCCTATGACTATATTGACTAGGAAGGAGGTTCCGTTCCTGTGGACTGGGAGTTGTGAGGCGATCTTTCTGAAGCTCAAGGATTTGCTTACTTTATCTCCTATTTTGACTCTTCCAATTGAGGGCGAGAGTTTTACTATAATGCGTCTAGTGTTGGTCTGGGGTATATTCTAGTGTAGAAGGTTTGTGTTATTATATATGCACCAAGGTAGTAAAAGGTGCATAATCACAATCACCGCACTCATGACTTAGAGTTGGCAGTGACAATGGTTGTGCTTAGGATTTGAAGGCATTATTTGTATAGGGTTCACTGTGAGATCTTTACTGATCACTATAATCTTCAATATATTATGACCCAGAAGGAGCTTAATTTGAGGCAGCGTAGATACATTGAGTTGCTGAAGGACTATGATATCTCTATTCTCTTCCATTTGGGCAAGACGAATATGGTAGTGGACGCCTTGAGCTGGAAGTCAGTGAGTATGGATAACTTAGCCTTCATTTCAGTTTCTTAGCGGCCATTGGCTTTGGGCATCTATTCCTAAGCTAACTTAATGGTTCATTTAGATATTTCTGACCCTCGAAGGATCATTGCTAGTGTTGAGGCCAAACCTACTTTGTTTGAGTAGATTTGGGGTCGTTAGAATAAAGATAGTAGGCTTAGTAGCATTTGAGGGTAGGTGTGAAAAGGTGAGTCTAGGAGGGCTACCTTAGATTCTGAGAATGTTCTGAGGTTTGACGGTCATATTTGTGTTCCATGTGTTTAAGATTTGATTCAGTTGATTCTTTATGTGGCTCAGCAACTAAGATGTATAGGGATTTAAGGCAGTATTATTGGTGGAGTGGTATGTTGAGAGATATAGCATGGTTTGCTAGATTCAAGTTCTAACCTGTCTTTTATGACCCGTTATGTGGTTGTACATTTTGGTTTTGGTCCTGAAAATATTTCTGACTCCTTTTTTTGTATCTACTTTGGTGGATGATTCCATTGTTGCTAGAAAAATCTATAGGGGTTATGTGGTGTTCGTTCATCATAAAAAGACATTGATGGATTTAATAAAACTTAATATGATGGGTTTTGATGTAATCTTAAGGATGTATTGGCTTTATTCTTGTTATGTTTCTCTATATTGTAGGACCCAAAAGGTCAATTTCCATTTTCCTAATGAACCGGTGATAGAATGGGAGGGGAGTTCCTTAGTGCTTAATGAAAGGTTTATTTTTTATCTTAGAGCTCAGAAATTAATTTCTCAAGGTTGTTTGTATCATTTAGTTCGAGTTGAGGATTCTAACTCTGAGAATTCCTCTTTCCAATCTGTTCCTGTGGTTAATGAGTTTCCTAAAGTTTTTCCCAATGATCCTTCTGGAGTTCCTCCAATAGGGAAATAGATTTCAGGAATAATAGTCTATTAAATACCCATCCTATTTCTATTCCTCCTGATAGAATTGCTCCTGCTGAGTTAAATGAGCTAAAAGAGCAATTAAAAGATCTTCTTGATAAGGGTTTCATCTATCCTATGCTTTTCACGCGAAAGAAGGATGGGTTTCTTCAAATGTATATAGACTATCGGTAGCTGAATAAGGTTACAGTGAAAAATAAGTATCCCATTCCTAGGATTGATGATTTTTTCGATCAACATCATGGAGCTAGGTGTTTCTCTAAGATTGATCTTTGTTCGGGATACCACTAATTGAAAATTAAGGAGGTTGATATTCCCAAGACTATTTTTTTTAACCGGTACGACTACTATAAGTTTCTAGTTATGTCATTTGGGTTGACTAATACTCCGGTTGCTTTCATGGATCTTATGAATCGGGTGTTCAGGCAGTTTTTGGATTTGTTTTCTATAGTCTTCATTAAAGACATCTTGGTGTACTCTAAGAATAAAGAGAATCATGCCAACCACCTCTAAATTGTGCTGCAAACTCTGAAGGACCCAAAATTGTATGAAAATTTTTCTAAGTGTGAATTTTGGCTAAGTATTATAACCTTTCTTGGGCATATGCTTTCTAGTGAAGGGATCAAGGTGGATCCACAGAAAGTTGAGGCAGTTAAGAAATGGCGTAGACCTATGACTCCAACCGACAATAGGAGTTTCTTAGGTTGGCAAGCTACTATAGGAGGTTTGTGAAGAGTTTTTAATCTATTGTTGAACCACTGTCGAAGTTAACTCAGAAAAAGATTTAAGTTTTTATCATCTGATGCTTGTGTGGGTAGTTTTGAGAAATTGAAAGATAAGTTGACTTCTGTGCCTGGTTTTACCCTGCCCGAGGGTATTGATGGGATCATTGTGTACTATGATGCGTCCCGTGTGGGATTGGATTGTGTTTTGATACAGCATGGTAAGGTTGTGGCCTATGCTTCCCGGCAGCTTAAGGTTCGCGAGAGGAATTGCCTAACTCACGATCTAGAGTTAGCATCTGTGGTCTTTGCATTAAAAATCTAACGCCATTATCATGACTCGAAGGAAATCTGTTGGTGGAATAATATGAAGAAGGATGTGATGAATTTTGTTGGTAAGTGTATGGTTTGCCATCTAGTCAAGATTAAACATTTGAGGCCTGGTGTCTTGTCCCAAGAGATAGAGTTACCCATATGGAAGTGGTAGATGATTAATATGGATTTTATTACGGGTTTTACGTGGTCTCACAATCAGTATGATTCTATTTGGGTCATTATGGCTAGAATGACTAAGTCTGCTCACTTCTTGCCTGTGGGGACTAATTACTCAAGAGAAGATTATGCAAGGATATTCATTCAGAAGGTATTTCGGCTGCCTGGATCCCCGGTGTCTAATATTTATGATCGAGGTACGCAATTTTCTTCTCATTTTTGGCATTCTTTTCAGAAGGACTTGGGTACTTAGGTGAACCTTAGTACCGCTTTCCACCCTCAAATGGATGGACAAGCGGAATGGACTATTCAGACTTTAGAGAATATACTAAGGTCATGTTTGATTGATTTTAAAGGTAGTTGGGTTGATCATTGGCCTCTTATTGAGTTTTCTTATAACAATAGCTACCATTCTAGCATTTAAATGGCTCTTTTTGAGGCTCTTTATGGAAGAAGGTATAGGTCTCCTATTGGGTGGTTCGAGGTGGGTGAGACTAGGTTGTTTGGTCCTGACTTGGTTCACCAAGCCATGGATAAGGTGAAAGTGATTAGAGAAAGACTTAAGACTGCTCAGAGTCTCCAAAAGTCTTATGCAGATGTGAGGCAGAGGGAGTTAGAGTTTGAGTTTAGTGATTGGGTATCTTTGACCGTTTTTTCCATGAAAGGAGTTATGAGGTTTGGGAAGAAGGGAAACTTAGTCCCCATTACGTTGGTCCATATCATATTGTAAGAAAGATTGGGAATGTCATTTATGAGTTGGATTTATTAGCAAGTTTATCTTTGATTCATCCTATATTCCAATAGTTCTTGTTGAGGATGTTGGTGTTATGAATTCGTTGTATTATGAGGAAGTACCGATTGAGATATTGGATATGCGAGTTCATAGATTGAGGACAAAGGATATAGCTTCGGTGAAAGTCCTTTGGAGGAATAAAAAGGTGAAAGAAGCTACATAGGAAGTTGAGAAAGATATGAAATCCATGTACCCGTTCTTGTTCCCCGTGTTGGATGAAAGTGCTTGAGGTATGAGTTTCATTTCCCTTTTTAATTTGTCTTGGGTTCTGTTTGCATTCTTCATATTATCATGCTAAGGGTGTCTTAACTCATAATACTGAGGGAGGGGTGGGGTGGGGGTAATGTGACACCCCAAGTTTTCAAGCTTTAAACCCTCCAAGAGTTTAGTAATTGAATTGCCAAGTTTCTGAAATAATGTAAAAAAACTTCCAGTGACAACAGTCCAAGGTACAAATCATTATGGGACATAACAAGTTATGATGAGGACTTGTTGTATTGGCAGCAAGAAAGCCCAGGTTTTGGTCCTTTGATAATGAGTCCAGGGTACGACCTGTTGTGAGGCACAATGAGTCATTATGAAGGACTCGTTGTCATAACAAAAGGTTACCCAGGAGTCCAGCCTCTGACCGCGAGTCTTCATCACGACTCATGATGTCAGATAATGAGTCATGATGAGATACTCAGCATCATAATAGTGAGGTACCAAAATTTTGATCCTCGAGTAACAACTTTGGGCCACAACTCATAGTCAGGCCTCACGAGTCGTTACCTAAATTGTGACGACTGTTTCTAATTTTTCCTATACATTTTAATTAGGGTCCTTTTGGTCTTTTACTCCCTTTACACTTTCCCCATGACTTAAAAATACTCTAATGACCCTTTTACCATCAGTTATCAAAATAAAAATTTATTTTTACTCTTTAACTCCCAAGGCAAGAAACTAACATTGAAGCTCCAAATTTTAAATTTCTTTCAATTATTTGGTATTTCAGGCATGTCTCCCATACCTAAAGTTGTATTTTACATTATGCATAAATTGATTCAACATTCATGTGGTTTAATTATTGGGTATGAAATTGGGTTGGGGGCTTTTAATTGATTTCTACTTGAATTGTTTTCCAATGATTTAAACATGTTATTCATGCTTTGATTAATGGTTTTTGTGGGCTGAATGGGTGCATTACTATAGGGATTAAGATGGGGAATATGGGTTTCCCCAAATTGATGGATTTTTAGCTTGAAATTGGCATTAACCTCAACCCACCTTGTAAACTTGAAACTGAATATGGAAGCTCACATAGTTTAACTTACATTGAAAATATTGCATTGCAATAAAGGACAAATGGATAATACAAATAGTTTTGGGAATGCCCTTGGTGGCAGTGGTTTGGATATTAAAGGAACCTTGGGAGTCAAATGGTTATATAGATTGGTTTGGCATAATTGAATTAGCTTGCAAGCATATTGGTATGACGATATCATATTGGAAAATGCCTTAATAAAGACTCCTTAGTTGATAGTTGGATTTATATGTAAACTATTTTAATTTGCGTTTAAAGGAAATTGTGTAGCTTACTGTGAATGTGTAGTCCCAATGGGGAGCAACATTAGCAACCATGTTTGCTAACATGGGGATCTATGTGACCATGTGCTTGGTGCGCACTTTATAATTTGGATGGCTACCCCTTTGGTATGTTTAGCCTTTCCTCGTACATGCGGTTAACACGCACTGGGGCCTTTCAGCAGGGGAACTAAATCTATTTATCCCATGGGTTCCTTTAGGATGGAGCGAGCTAAACAGTTCAGGTTAATAGTTTAGACTTTCATGTACATGACCCTTTTCCCTATCCCGACATCTTATATATGTATATATAAGTGTTGTGCATGTGATTTTAACTGGATTTCTGGCAATAGCATTATTTTATTACTTTTTCTGAGTTATATGCCAGTGGTTGCTGCACTGACCATCCCTAGACACTGCATCATTTCATGATGTAGGGTCCAAGGAATTTTCTGTTATTCCTGTGCAGCGTTAAGTGGTGTGGCACATCGATTGAGTTGCTGTGAAGTGGTGAGCCTTCATCTTTTGGAAAGCCCTACCATTTCATTAGCTTTGTTTTCAGATTTTGGAAATTATGTGTTTTCTCTTGTCATGGTCGGGGGCATGTCCCGACCTAATTTGGTATTTCTGGATTCTAGAGGCTTTTGTGGACAAGTATGGGTTGGTTATTTTTTTGACTCTTAGTTTTCATTTGGTTTATCTATTCTTTTTATCATCATGTTTGATTGACTTCCGCTACATTCGTCTATTGTATTCTGAATGTTAGGCTAAGGGGATGGTCTTCGACTCACGGTGGGCTTGAGATACCCGTCACGACTAGGCCCTGGTTCGGATCGTGACATAAGTGGACACAAGTTGGTACATGCTTAACCACATAATTAGCTACTAAGAGTAGCTAAAACTACCTTCTCAGTGAATTCTCAAGATTTTCTAATTATTTTTAGTACTCAAGCTAACAAAAGAAAATAGAGAACTTCAATATACAGTGAAATACTTTTATTTCAAACCTTAAGGCTTATACAACTTGTTTCATACTAAGTTAAAAGTTAAAAATCACATTTAAGTAAACAACTATCCTAAAACAGTACAAACATAATTTCGTATTCTAGTATTCTAGCAAAAGATGGCACAGAAATCCTACTACGGACAACTAAGCGTTTGTAGAGTTTTTAAGCATTTTAGAGACCTTCCATGCTAAGTTAAAGGTTGCTTGCATCTTACGAACACAACAACCAAACAAAGAGATGGTTAAGCCATTAATTCCATGTTCAAATCATCCAAAACTAACATCAAACTACCCTTAAAGAGTTAGTTATATTCATTTGAAAACTCAGATGAACCAAACTAGCGTCTTAGCGAACTTTGCGATCAATAAAGTTCAACCAACCAGTACATATAAACACGTCTATATATTATAAATGGTAAAAACAAGGGAAGAAAGAAGTTTTACTAAATCTAAAGGCGATTAAGTAATGACTACATTTCAAGAGGATCAAGAATGCGTAAGAGGGAGGGATTAGCTTCTGATTTTAAAATGATAGTTCGGTCGGACTATACACAAGCTAACAGATTTATCAAAAATTCATCGAACAGTTAATTTGTGAGTATGAAATAATGAGCAAATCAAATTCTATTTTTTGGTGCTATGTTTTATATTATTTTTCCACTAATTAAATCCATGTCAGATATGAATCACATATTCCACATGTTTACACACAAGCAGTTGCTTATAGTGACAAGCAAGGCTGGACGAGTAACGAACAAAACAAGACGGGATAATTCATGCATATGCTTTAAACTCAAAATAATTCACATATTCACAAATTCAAAGTAAATAAAGGAGAAGGATAGGAAAATGAAAGTGGAACAAAGGTTGAATTTACGTAATAAACATAACATAGCTCTACATTTTCCATTTAAATACAAACTTCCCCAGCTATGTTATTAACTCTAATCCAACATGTTATTACCCATTAAAGACAACATATCCCCATGCGGTGACTAGCTTGAAGCAAAGAGAAGCTCATTCTCATATCCTCAATTCAGAAAAATGGCTAGAAATACCTGACCCATATTATGAAACTCATGGATTCACATAAACACTTTAAAACAAAAAATAGGCAGAAAGCAAAGGAATAAAGAGAAATTTGACATTATTTCACACTTTTATGTGCAAAGCAGCCTTTTCCTTAAACAAACAAATTTTAACAATTAAAAGAGACAAACATGTCCTTGAGCTCGATTTCCAGAGAACGAGTAGCAACACCACGCTTAAACATGTAACCAGACCACATATTCGCATAATCAAAATGGACGACTGGACGTATTTGAGTTTTAAACCTTTTCAGCCTCATCATACTAGTTTTATGGTTGCTAATGCATTGTAAAAGCATAGCCAAGGAGAGAAAAAATAAGTAGCTATTACTAAGGCCAGAACATCCAAATCAACATAGCTATAATCTTATAATGGGCAGCTAACCACACATATGCCCTCATACCTCATAGAGCTGGTCGAGCTAAATCACAAATCGTAAATATTTCACAAACACTCAATCAAATATGGACAATCAAAAAGACCAGAAAATTATTTTCATTTCACATTTTATGTTCATGATTATCCACACGAGAATGATAAACTCAGTCGATCAATAAATCACCAAAATTAGACATAATTTAACTAGACGGGATAAAATATACTCAAGTAATATCACAAGTTGCAAATACACATGATCTCAAACCCGTAAAATTTATTTCATTCAAATTTTTATACTTTGAGCCAGTCGGCTATCATCTCGACTAACCACATGATAAATGATTAACAAAACTAAGTACAACACAAGCAAGATGGGATAGAGTTTACCTTTTGTGGGGCAACAAACTAGGGCTTTGAGTCTTGAACTCCTCTATCAACTACCTCCGAATAGATTTTTAAAGGAAGCGGATGATAAACTTTAGCAAAATAAACTAAGAATATCAAGCTCTCAATTTAAGGTTGTAGAAACGATTTTTGAATCTAAAATCTATGGCTAAGATTTTACGAGTTTCACAGATGGCAATAGGAGAGGGATTCCCACTTTTTTTTTCTTCTTTTCCAAAATTGCAACAAACGCTATGCATTTATAGCTGAAAAAAATGGCTTGAACTCAAAAACTAGTTGTTTGAGAGTGAAGTCAGAATTGATTAGAAGAATTTCAGTAAGATAAAGACATATCTCAAAGAATCCAGATTTGATTTTGATTGCTCCTGACAAGGATAAGATTTTCAGGAGAAAACGCGCAATTGGTGAATCAAAGTCAACTATTGTGGATCTATGAAATCTTAGAGATGGATATGGATACTAACAGAGTTGGTAGTAGAGGTGTTTAGGTTATAGCTCATGTTCAGCATTTGTTGGGAAGAGAGATAATGTTGAAAAAGATTAGAGTGTAAGTACAAGACTAGGTTAGAGACTTGGACAATGTTTGTGGGTAATTGGGCTAAAAATGGGGTTTGGTTGTCGGGTTGGGGTGGTATGGGGCTGGTTTAAGTTATGTTTTAAGGAATGCAAATTATTTAAAGAAATTTCTTCAAACGGATAAGTGAATTAATCTAATTCCCAAATTAATTTGACTTAACTAATTTAATGATGTTTATTTTTTTTTAACTAAATTTTATTCAAAAGTACGTGTATATATGTGTGTGTGTATATATATATAAAATTTTCATACGTACAAGTACGTAGACACACGTGCCTGATTTCAAATATGTTCTAAAAATGGGGTTTGGTTGTTAGGTTGGGGTGGTTTTGGGCTGGTTTAAATTATGTTTTAAGGGACGCAAATTATTTAAAGAAATTTCTCCAAATGGATAAGTGAATTAATCTAATTCCCAAATCAATTTGACTTAACTAATTCAACGATGCTTATTTATTTTTAACTAAATTTTTTTCAAAAGTACGTGTATATATATATATGTGTGTGTATATATAAAAATTTTATAAGTACAAGTACGTAGACACACGTGCCTGATTTCAAATATGTATATATGTTATATTTTAAATACGTTTAGCTATAACACAAAATTAAATAAATAAAATAAAATAAAATAAAATAGAGTAAATTTACAAAAAAAAAAAATATATGATAATATAGCAAGGATTATGTTAATACACTAACATATATTTGCTTATTCATTTTAGAAAAATAGTGAAATAATAATTTATAGCATATATGCACATATGCATATATAGATATATAGAGAGAGAGAGACTATTATTTTTTTGTGTGCAAATTTATAAGACGAGATATTAGTATTTTAATAACAAAAGATAAGGAAAATTTCATTTTCAAACTATTAATGTTAAAAAGTAAAGAAAATATAGTTGGGAAAATATTTGACAATCCTAAGCATCGAGAAACTAATTTTATGAAAAAGAAGAGCCAAAATTGAATGTCAACAAGTACATCAAAACCTAATGGATATATATAATAACACCTTTTATTAGAAAATATTGAAGTATCATCAAGGAGGACATGATTGATTTTGTTATTGACTTATTCCAGAACAAAAAATTTACTAAATTATATATGTATACATGCCTTGATTTTAATTCCAGAAAAAAACTGACTCTTTAGAACATGTTGCACATTTTAGACTTATTAGCCTCTTTAACTTTTCTAATAAAAACATTCTAAAAGGCTAGAACTTAGGTTTGAATAATTTATTTTCTCATTTAGTTTTTGATAATCAATTTAGCTTTATGAAAGATAGGTTGATCATTGAAAATATTCAATTAGTTCACGAGATTTTTCGGGCTATTGCTCAGCTTAATAAGACTGGAAACAGAGTGATGAAATTGTATATGGTTAAGACTTGTTCTTCTTACCAAATTTGAATTTTCTGAATGTTGAACTAACTTAATTCATAATCTCATTTGAGGTGTTTTTCGTTCAGTCATCATGAATGGCTAGTAGATAGGTTTCTTTACCTCATCTCAGAAACTTAAATAGGAAATTTGACCCCTCATTTCTATCCTTATTTGTTTTAGCTGTTGAAGTATTCACTAAATATTTAATACTAAGTTGTATGATAATGAGAATTTTACTCTTTTTCTATATTAGGAAAAGGGCCACTAATTAACCATTTGACTTATACAGATGATATAGTTATTTTTGATCAACAAAACATTTTTTATTAGAAATTTTCATATTTACAAAGTCATCTTAACCCCATTTGTAACACTCTTTTCCTTCTCTAACAAACACAAAAAGACCAACTAATACTAATATAAAAATTCCAAGCCTCCTATATCACTTTACTCTATATTGCTTCTTTATCCTTGTTTTGTCTTTGTACTGAGGTCTCCTATACAATGTGTCAAAAATTTTATATTTGTGTTCCTACTGCACTTGTTTACTCACCTATTGTTGTCTGATCACCTAGTGATTCCAAGTTGCCTTATTATGAGATAGATTGTTGCTGCCAATATCGCCCATGTACGTGAATACCCTACTTACTTTTATTTTTTTTCACTTTCTCCATAATTCTTTCACGTCAACTCTGTGAACCTGGATCCCCATTCAATTCAAAATGTCTCCTAGGCATATTTTTGAGAACATATCCTCGAAAAACAAGTGATCAGTATAGTTTTAGTGGTGGGAGTTCAAAATATATCAGATCTGTGAAGAATCATATTAAGAGATATGAACTCAACACAAGAAAGAAAGTCAACAGGGAGAAGAGTTTCTTCCTAATAGCCTCCAGAATTAACAAAATGAGAATCAATATAGTATTCATGAATAAGAGATTGTTATTCAAGTATATAAGGTGTTCAGTTTATGTAGGTTAAAAAAAAAAGAACAAATTATTTGACAACATAGTCAGAAAGGTCGTGAATAGATTAGGAGGATGGAAAGAAAAATGTTATCTTATAGAGGAAAAATAATTCTCATTAAACAAGTTTTACAAGCTCTTCCCTCCTATACCTCACAACCTTCATTCCTTCGGAAGTTATTTTAATTTACTAGTGAAACACTTTGTCAATTTCATTTGACGCTTAAAACAAAAATAAAAGAAATACCATTGAAGCTCTTGGAGAAGTTATGCTATCAAAGTCCGATCGAGGGAGGAATAGGAATCAAAAGAACCGAGTGATAGCAAATTCGGAATATAAAATGGAGTATATGTACCTTAATCTATTGCAGTGGAAGTGTTGAATTTGCTACTGATACAATTGCCCCAAGTCAATCTTAGTCTTTCAAGGAAACGGAGAGTAGATCCACAAACTAAAGCCTTTTATTTGGATTTTTGTTGATGTTACTGGTTTTGGTCACTTGAATACCTCTCGGAGGAAGAAGAATTGTAACATATATAGGAAGTGGAAGAAACCATTCCCCCAAGATTCAAAATTGAATCTTATCTACTCTTTTCTCTCTTAATATGTCAGATAACCCAAAAACAATTAAAATCAGGTCGGGTCGGTCCACATAGGCGACCCATGACCCGTAATTCAACATCTCCCACTTCGCACATGTTGGACTAGACCCGCACCAGTACGATATCAGCAAATCACCAATTCATACAGCAAATAGTTCGTGCGACCTGTGAGCATTACGAGCTTTACCTTTAAGGTTTTATAAGCTACATTTAGGAATCCAATAACTTGAGGAAAGAATTCTCTACTAATATGAGGATACTAATACTCACAATACCCTAGATTTCATTCACTACTTTAGTAGTTACTTATCCAATCCCTCATCCTCTTAAAGAGGTGAACTCGAGTTCATGATTAACTTTATATACACAATTACACTTGACTCTTATATGGTTAGTGTAATAGCCTACTTGTGTAAACAAGTTAATATATTCATTTTAATTGTCTTCCCTTTTTACTCGAATCTATCTGTTCCAAATCAACTGCTTTCTTAGACATGCACCGCATTGCCGAATCTCTCATGGCTATTAGTAACATGCTAAAGTAGCAACACCGATTGAAACTTCAAGAACAATTAAAGGTCTAAGGGTATTTCAATAAAAAGCTAAAATAACTTTTTAGGATCTCACACAATGAAGAAACAGGGATTTATTCTTTCATTAATCCCATTGGTCGTCAAGCACACGTGGTATGAAACACGTGTTACGATGTTATCACCTTATGTTGGTGCGTGTGTCTCATTCTCCTAATCATTCAACATCGTACAGATCTAGGTCTAGACACCTCTAAATGTCTAACCTGAGTTTCTTTCTTTAATAATCCCCAAATTCATATTCTTAGAGAAACTCACATCTGGCTTTACAAAATAAGTCATTATCTTATGGTGGAATCTTTCTCTTCACGTTCCTCAATGTAAGAGGTGATTGCTCATGTGAGAGAGCCAACCTCGCGACTTGTTCGACACACTGTATTAATAAAACACATTTACGCATGCATATTAGATTGAACATAAATTCAGGATTCTTATATTGATAATAATTATAATCAAGTCATCATCAATACATGGACATAATCATATCCTACATAATCCTAGAGCCATAACATATTTCTCAAACAAGTCTCTAGATATCGCCTTAGTAAAAGGATCAGCTATCATTTCTCGTGTCGGAATGTATTGTAAATTTATTTCTCCACTTGCTACTATGTCTCTTATAAAGTTATAATTAATATCAATGTGTTTGGTATTGCTGTGATATTTAGGATCCTTCGTACATGCGATAGCCGCTTGATTGTCACAATATAAAATCATAGGACCCTTAGGATTCTTTGCGATATTCAAATGCTCAAAGAATCTCTTCAACCAAATAGCTTCTTGTACTGCAGATGTACAAGCCACAAATTCTGATTCCATAGTTGACAGGGTGGTGCAAGTTTGTTTCTTGCTTTTCCGTGAAATTGCACCACCATTTAGCAATAAAGCGTAACCAGAAGTTTATTTTCTATCATACCGATCACCAGCCCAATCAGCATCTGTATAACCTCTTATGGATAAATCGGATCCACTATAGGATAGTGAATAATCAGCAGTTCCCTTCAGGTATCGAAAAATTCTCTTTAATGCTTTCCAATGATCTCTTCCAAGATTAGATTGATACCTGCTAACCAGACCTACGGCATAACAAATGTGTGGGCGAGTACACATCATAGCGTACATCAAACTCCCAACTGCACTGGAATATGGTACTCAAGACATGTCTTCTTTTTCCTTTTTAGTCTTTAAACATATTTCAAGGCTTAAAGTTTCACCTCTTGCTATAGGAGTATCCATGGATTTGCAACTATTCATTCGAAAACGTTCCAAAATTTTCGTTATATATGTTTCTTGAGATAAACTCAAAATTTTCTTGGAACGGTCTCTTTGGATTTTAACACCCAATATATAGTCTGCTTCACCCATATCTTTCATGTCAAATGAATTTGAAAGCCATGACTTAACAGTTTTTACATACTCCAAATTATTTCCAGCTAATAAAATATCATCCACGTAAAGCGAAAGAATCACAAACATTTCATTGGACTTTTTCACATGGATGCAATGGTCTTCATCGATCATAGTGAAATCAAATGAAATCACTTCCTTATGAAATCTCAAGTACCACTACCTTAAAGACTGCTTAAGGCCATATATAGATCTGTTTAATTTACAAACCTTCTTTTCTTGGCCTTTAACAACAAAACCTACAGATTGTTCCATGTAGATTTCCTCTTTTAGTTCTCCATTGAGAAAAGCTGTCTTTACGTCCATTTGGTGTAATTCTAAATCTAAACGTGCAACTATAGACAAAAGAAGGAAAATTGAGGTGAATTTCACAACTGGTGAAAAGGTTTCGTCATAATCTATTCCAGCCTCTTGAGTAAAACCTTTTGCCACCAATCGTGCTTTGTGTCTTTCTATTGATCCATCTGATTTGCGTTTTACTTTGATAATCCATTTGTTCCCAATAGCTTTACGCCCAGAAGAAAGATCAACTAGATCCCAGACTTTATTGATTTTCATGGACTCTAATTCTTCTCTCATTGTTTTTATCCATTCATCTTTTTCAAAACTCGATAAAGCCTCAGTCACAGAATTAGGTTCATCCAATTCTGTAGGAGATACCAGAAAGACATAATCCTCAATTTCATAAAATCTTTTAGGCACACCTTTTTTGGTACTCTTACGTAATTGAAGTTCATATTCCTCAATAGGATTTTGGGATTCACAACTCCCACTTGGACCAGGAATCATTTCTTGACCAATAAAATTATCAAGCATGTCCTGTGACATTATTTGATCATCTGAATTCAACATTTCGTAAAGAGGCTCATTTTCCTTTATTTCATTTCTTTTTGAAAAATTATTTTCCAGGAATGTGACATCTCGTGATTCAATTTCAGTAGTACTTCTATCTTCCAATTCACCAATGAACACATATCCTTTGGAATGTTCAGAGTATCTTATAAAGATACATTTCTTTCCTTTTGGACTTAGTTTTCCAAACTTACCAAAATGATTTTTAATATATGCAGCACAACCCCGAGGTCGTAGATCATTAAAGTTTGGTTTATTACCAGTCCATAGTTCATAAGGAGTAGAAGATACTGATTTAGAAGGCACTTTATTCAATATGTAGGCCGCAGTTAATAACGCATCTCCCCAGAAGGATATTGGTAAATTTGACTGGGCCATCATAAACCTTGTCATATCCAACAATGCTCTATTCCTCCTTTCGGCTACACCATTTTGTTGAGGTGTATAAGGAGTAGTCAATTGTCTGACAATGCCTTTTTCAATACACAGTTCTTCAAACTGTTTTGACAAATATTCACGTCCCCTGTAGGTTTTTAATGTCTTTATATTTTGTCTAATTGATTCTCAACTTCATTCATATATCTTTTGAAGCATTCAAGTGCTTCTAATTTATGAGATATCAAATAGACATAACAAAAAAGCGTGAAATCATCAATGAATATAATGAAATATGAAGCACCAGTCCTTGCTCTCACATTCATTGGACCACAAATATCAGAATGGATTAATTGCAATGGAAATTCGGCTCTTTTAGCCTTCCCAAATGGTTTACGTGTAATCTTTCCGGCAAGACAATTTTGATAAGTTGGCATTTCAATTTTGGAGAAAGAACCTAGATGTCCTTCCTTTGCCAATCTATTCATTCGGTCTTGCCCTATGTGACTCAATCTAGCATGCCATGTAATTATATTAACATCATTATTACTAGAATAATATGACATTACACAACGGTCAACATAATAGCCATAAGTTGAAGGATTACAATCTAAAACAATAAAGTAGTCATAGCGATGTCCAAAACCATAAAAAAAATATTATCTAGAGTAATTCTTACATAATTACGACTAAAGAACAAATTAAAACCAATATCTAAAAGAACAGACATAGATACTAAGTTTCGTCGAATTTCTGGAGCAAATAGGACGTCATGCAACATTAAAGACCGGCCTTCACGCAAATCTACTTTGCAAGTGCCAATCCCTTTGACTTCAAGTCTTGCATTATTTCCTACATAGATCCACCTTGATCCAGGTGAAACTCGACAAAACTCCACAAACATTCTTGATCTCGACTTATATGGTCGGTGGCTCCTAAGTCTACAATCCACATAGGATAAGATTCAGTTAATAAAGCAGTGCTAGAAACATATGTAGCACTTAGAGATGCATTTAGAAATGCTACATTTTTACCTTCAAGACATTCACGAGCAAAATGCCCCAGATTTTGGCAATGTAGCACTTCATCTTGCTCTTGTCTTTCTTCTTGAAAAACTATTTCTTCTTCTTGAAGTTTGGCCTGTTCTTTTTCTCAAAGGGACCTTCTTCGTTCTCTTTACCTTTCCCATTCTTTTTCCACTTCTTATTACGCTTGAATCCTGAAGAGTCCTTACCACTTGATTCAGCCATAAAGGCATTAGAAGCATCTTTAGCAGCACCAAGCCGTTCATCTTCAAGTTCAACGTGGCGTGCAACATCAAAAAATTTTTGATGCTGTCATTGTGGGTTAAGTTGACCTTCAGGTGTTCTCAACTATTGGGAAGAGATCGGATCACTTCCTGAACCTGCTACTCATCTGAGAGAAATGACCAACACTTTTGAGTTGAGCTATTATATTCGACATCACCCTAAGGTGTTGTTTGATGTTCTGATCATAACGCTTCTTGTAAGTGTCAAACTTGATAGTCAGTTGTCTCAGGCGGGTAATAGAAGTACCCCCATATGTTCGCAAGTTTGTCCAGATGGCATTGGTAGTAGGAAATTCCTCACACTCATGTATGAGGTCATCAACCACAGAACTTACTATGATTCCACGTGCAATAGAATCAACCTTTTTCCAAGCTTTGTAAGCTTCAAGGTCTCTCCTGTGTTGTGCAGTATTGCCCTCTTCTGGTAGACTTAAGACATGGTTAATACCTTCGAAAGCATTTTGATCTTCTAGTACATACCACATCTTACGACTCCAAATATCGTAGTTGTCTCCATTAAGTTTTTCTCCTTTATTCAAGTCAGCAATTATGCTTTTAGATGCCATGTCTGTTATTAAGAGACAATTACGCAAGTATATTATCAATTACGCATGCAAGTTACATATTCAAGTAAATCATTTCACATAAAGGTTTCATATTTAGTATATATTCGAAAGGACACTTAAGAATCCAATCATCATATATTAACTAAACACTAAGCCAAAATTAGAAATTAATTTCTTAATATGTATTAAAACGATAGCTTTCAATTAAGTCGTTTTAAACTCAAATAAATGAGCGTAATTCAAAAAGACATAACCAACTTAATTTATATATAACATAAAGTTAAGAAATAACTACATGTTGCAAGTCACAAGTCAATCTAAAGATAAAAGTCATACCACAAATATTCTAGACGACTTATGTACACCCAAAAAGGCTCGCTACGCCAATTCTCATGGTAAACATCAATTAATCGCCAGCCCCAAGGTTCACGGGAAGAATTTACTAAAATAGCTAATGCTTCCCAATCCGAGATTTCTACATAGTTTTCTAGTTCTACAAGTTTCAATTCAAATAACTGAATAAAACTAGCAACTGAGACATTAGGTGACATCTTAAAAGACTTGAACTCTTTTAACTTCTTCTCTCTTTCCCTTCGAATAGCCCTTTTATTCCGTAACAAATTTTGTGTCTCCCTGGGGACACCATTTCGAATGATCTCACGACCTCAAAAACATGCCCTTCAGCGACGTACTCTTCTACCTTGTCTCTTTGCTCGACATCTAGAACTCCCACTTGGAGTGATTCGAGTTTATCCCCGTTCAGCCATTTCTGAAATGGAAACCAAGAAACATTTAAGAATGGATTTACCACTCAATATGACACATAAGTTATAATTCATCGTAGAAGATTAAATCTGTTATAGAATTAAAATTATGGACTAATAAGGACAAGAATAATATTAAGTCTAATTCAACCACATATTTATTTAATCCATATTAATGAATAATGACAAAATATGACATAATTTTAAAACATTCATTTCCATTACATATTATGGAATAATTTCATTAAAAAAAAATCCCAAAGGAAATTGATTACAAAAATACTACAACAACAACAACAAACCCAGTGTATTCCCACTTAGTAGGGTCTGGGGGGGGGGTAAGATGTACGCAGTCCATACCTCTACCTCTGATGAAGTAGAAAGGCTGTTTCCGAAAGACCCCCGGCTCAAGGCACAAGATATCACACAAATACATAGTAAAGCACAGAAGCAGATGACATAACATAAATACGGCACCCATAAGGAATATAAAACAGAGGAAAGCAGAGGAAAGCACACAGATTCGTAATAAGCATGGAACACTGAATACGGAATCATAACGGGAATAAAAAATAAAAAACCCCCACCAAGTAATTCCCTACACTAGCGACCCAATCTGGCCCTACTCTTCTGCCGTAATTCGCGTCTTCCAGACCTTCCTATCTAGGGTCATGTCCTCGGTGAGCTGTAACTGTTCCATGTCCCGCCTAATCACCTCACCCCAGTACTTCTTCGGCCTACCCCTACCCCGCCTAAAACCATCCAACGCTAGCCTCTCACACCTACGGACCGGGGCATCCATGCCCCTCCTCTTCACGTGTCCGAACCATCTCAATCGTGCTTCCCGCATCTTACACTCCACTGAAGTCACACCAACCTTCTCCCGGATAGTCTCATTCCGAACTCTATCCCCTCGAGTCAGTCCACACATCCAGCGCAACATCCGCATTTCTGCCACCTTCATTTTTTGGATGTGGGAGTTCTTAACTGACCAACACTCCGCTCCATACATTCAATTAAGTGATCATTAAACAGTGCTCAGTACATCAAGTATTTTCATAAACACCAAAAGTTTTTTATTATTATTATTATTAAATAAGTGCACAGTTCTCAACTTGTACATCACTTTAATAGCACCGCACAGATTTTGTTATGTTTTCATCTGCAAAGAGTGCATAGGCATAAGTGCCAATAACAACAACACGCACGACTCTTCTAGATTCCGACAAAAAAAATTTTTTTTTGGCCATGTATTCATTTTCCACCACCGAATTCACCCACCACCGATGGCGAAACCGTCGCCAAAAATGGTTTGGTGATGCTTTAATAGTTGACCAACAGCCGCCGTCCATATTACCAGATTAGCAGCGTCTGACCAAACTAGCAGCGCGTGTGACCGGAGATCGGCGGGGCGTCTGACCGAATCTGCGACACTACTGACCGGATTAGTGACGCGTTTAAGTGGCGCTTCTGACCAGATTTGGCGGCGCCTTTGACCGGATCAGTGATACGACTGATCGAAGACCAACTATTATTTACAGGTATGTGCTAAATCAGTTTTCTATCTCTACACTTTAAAATCAAGATATTACACATAAACTTAAGGAAATAAACCTGGCTCCGATACCATTGATAGCAAATTCGGAATATAAAATGGAGTGTATGTACCTTAATCTATTGCAGCAAAAGTGTTGAATTTGCTACTGATACAATTTCCCCAAGTCAATCTTCATCTTTCAAGAAAACGGAGAGTAGATCCACAAACTAAAGCCTTTTATTTGGATTTTTGTTGATGTTACTGTTTTTGGTCACTTGAAAACCTCTCGGAGGGAGAAGAATTGTAACATATATAGGAAGTGGAAGAAACTGTTCCCCCCAAGATTCAAAATTGAATCTTATCTACTCTTTTCCCTCTTAATATGTCAGATAACCCAAAAATAATTAAAATCGGGTCGGATCGGGTCGGTCCATATGGACGACGCATGACCCGTAATTCAACACGGAGGATCAAAGTATAATTCTAACTACACAATGATGGTGGAGATTTAATCAATTTCATCTCCTTAAACCACATTTCTAAAACATAAATTTTGCATTAGAGCTTACTATACCGTTAAACAGGGGGCTTCTTATAATTCACATACATGTGAAAGATAATGACCTAAACGATAAATAAGGAAGAATAGCATTTGGCATATTAGTTATGTTACAAGTAGCTCCTGGTTGGATAAGTAGAGTGGAAAAGGCCCACTTTGTAAATTATTATCCAGATAAAAGAGTATTGACACCTTGATTAGTAACTTCATTTTTAGTGGTACTTGAAATCCAAACAAGTTTAGGGAATATTGTCCGTCCACTCTTTTAAGAAAGATTATATTATCATATATTTACTTTTCTATTTAGTGTAAATTGGATCCCACATAATATGTATCACATATTTGTTTCGTTAAAATTAAGCCTTAATTGATTTATAAAATTTGTATTTATATGTTGTTGTATTATAAATGAGAACCCACAACTTTAGCCAATTCTTTTCTCCTTTAGAATTCTACTGGTCTTTCTTAAATTATTTCACTTTCATTTCTTAAGTTGGTATCAGAGTAGCCTTTAATTTTTTCAAAAAGATACCAATCAATGAAGATAACGCAACAAATCACAATTTCAGCACTACCAGTTAGTGAAGTGTCGATATGGCCGGACCCAAATTATTTGCTTGTTACAATAAAACTAATTGGAGCCAACTATCCAACATGGAGTGAATCCATGATACATTCCCTTATGGCTAAAAGTAAAATTGATTTCATCAATGGATCTATCAAACCACCTTCAGAATCTAAATGACCAACAGAATACGCATAGTGGGATCAATATAACAACGTGGTTTTATCTTGGCTTATACATTCTATGGAACCTGATCTAGCCAAAAGAGTTGTCAATTCTAAGATCACTAATCAAGTATGGGAAGATCTAAGGGATCAGTTCTTACAAAAAAATGCACCATCAATTTATCAGATGTCATGATTCAAAAGTTGAGGTCATGATGACGCTTATCTTGGCCCAACCTTAATAAGTAAGCTAAGTTGCAAAAAGTTAAGAAAATTCAAAAACAATAATATTATAGAACAAGACGAAACTTCTTGAATGAAATCAGGTCATAAATATAAGCAAATGCAAAAGTCTGAACAAAATTCATAACCATTCCAAAACTTGGTATATCACAAGTATAAGAGCACCAAAAAATCACATCTGAATCTGAAATAATACATAAGTTTGTCTCCAAAATAAATAAAGACATCAAATAGATAAGATGAGTCCTGGAACCAACTCTAAAAGCCTAAAGTATTCTTGTACCTCAAAATCTCTAGCTGATTAAGAACAGACTCATCCATCGCATATCGTACTCATACTCGTACTAGGATCTACATCGAAAGGACACAGTAAGAGTAATTATGGTCCACTTGTATTTAGTAAGTATCATAGACCGACAAAAAAAAGTAGAAAATAATACAAGTAAGAAAATACTATGAGAATGCAACCTGCAAGCAGAAAAGTTCTTAAATGGTAGCTCACGCCATCTCCACTGACAGATGTTCTTTGACCGCTTAAGTGGTAACCGATTTAGCGGACAGACTTGGCTTAAGCAGTAGCCGTTTTAAGGGTTATATAGCCTCTAAATCAATCATCACTGTATATATATACTCTTTTTTGTAATTTTCACCATTTTTGAATTGAGCTTTGGGTTTGGACGAATTTAGGTATTCATCACCATTTGAGATCAAAATCTTATTTTCATTACTTTACATTGAAGTATATCATTAAAAACACTCTTTAATCATGATTTCAAAATAAAATTTTGAAAATTTTGCCGGTAAATTTTTTAAAATAATTTTTTTTCAATTTGAAACTCGTTTTTAACTTATTTTTGTGTGGATTTTCAACTGTAGACTCTTATAACATTGAAAAACTTGTTTCTAAAATAAATTTCAGCTTTACTTCTTTCATCTTCAAACTCATTTTTAAATTTATTTTGGAGTAATTTGGACCCAATTCTTAAATATGGGCAATATGGGTATCATTAACTTTCTTTTAACGCGTATATGTTGTATTTGTATGATTTAATTGATTTCGGGGCTATTCAAAAGGGGAAGTCTCCTATTGAAGGACTTTAGACTTGAATTTCGACGCTTCAAGATATATTATATGGTTCAACGTTCTTCAGATTGGGCCGAGTAGTTAATGAATAAATAAAACATGCTATGAGTTGAGAAAAGTAACTATGAGAAATGTCTTTTCGAGCTATTATATATCGTGTGATGCTTGAGTGAGGCTTATATTTTATTGTTGTTGACTTGTGATATTATATATTGTGTGTTGTTCGTATGGGGACTTTATTTGACATCATTAAACTTATTTATACATTTGACTGCCTTTATTCATAATGTGATGCTCGTGCGAGAGCTAGAATAGATAGTATAGGAGCATTGTTTGTCTTTAAACTGATAGAAATGCCTGAGTTAGAAAAAAAAAACTTATCACAATATTAAAAAGAAAAAACTCATCCTTTAAAAAAGTAGAGGAGCTACACTCCTGAGTCAAGAGATGAGTTAAACTTCCCATACTAGTCAATATTTAAAAAAGGCCAGACAACTCATGTCAATATTTAAAACAAAACTTATTCACAACCAGACGACTAATAGCTTATCACATGCTAGTATAAGGAGTTTAGCTCATCTCTTGACAATATTTTTTTTCTTTTTAAAGTCTTATTCACAAACCACACGACCCTTATCCTTTTAAAGTAGAGGTCCAAATCGAAAAAACTTCCCTTAGATATATATTCCATTAATTCAGTCCACATTTAAAATTTTCTTGTTACACATATAAATAAAAACTTCCCACAAAATTCAAGAAGCTTGTAATGCATTTTGTGCTTCTACTTCCTTTACCTTATAATATTTCTCTCTTTATGTATATGTAGATGATTCTACTCTCTATGAATTCTTTTTTTTTTTCATGCCAATCCTCGAATAAGTGAGAAAGGAATGAATAAGCAAACATATATAAGAATATAATATATTCTTGCACAGAAAGAATAGCATTGTGTATATTGGAAGAGAGAAGAGAATCTCACGAATGAGGCAACTAGGCCAAAGGGTCAAACTCTTTCGATCAATTGGCTATAAATATTGGCATAAGAAAGCAAGATAGTCCACGACCAAGAAAAAGTATGTTTGGAAGAAAGGCCTTGCATGAAGGGAAGAGCCTTTGTCTACTAGCCAAGGATGACTTGCCTACATAAATTATACTACCAACAAGCTGAAAATCTTGTTTAGTTGAGATGTTTAGGCAGTCATCTATGGCTTTGTTGTCAGACTCTTCTCCATCATGTTAGTCTTTCTCTTCCATTTTGGTGCCAAACATCAAGCACTACGTTGCTATCCTATACATTGCCTTTCTTTCTATTTATTTTCCTTTCTTTCTGATGTGACATATTTTATGTGATTAATTTTTTTACATGATGGACATTCTAACACGCCTAAAAACTAGCTTTTCTTTCCATTGAACCTGGAGTGTCTAATAGGAACACTTCGTCATGTGTTCAGGTGCTCAATTGGAACATATCGTACGTAGCTTGATTATTTATATAAAATTTAATGACAAATTTAAGAGAATGTCAATGTATTCAACCTTTAAAAAAAATAAAGAATGCCGACAATCCTAGTGCCTGTTTCGAGTGAAAATTAATTTATTAAAGACTTAACTGATTCATTTGAAACCACCAGGAGACACTGATTTTGAAGGAAAATATTGACAAGAATACAATTTATTCAGGTGTGGATATGTGCGGTACTTTTTGTAGGAAGAGCAATATGGCTGGTGCAAATGATTCTGTGGTACTTTTTGTAGGAAGGCAACATGATGGTCCAAATGATTCTTATAGTCAATTTCTATGGTCAAAGTTGACGCAGATACTTGGGGAAAGTAGAGATGTTGTGTCACAAAAATATCACATCACCAGGAATAGTCCGTGGGCATTTTTACCACAAAATTGTTACTCCCTCCTTTTAAAAAAACGAATAATCTATTTTTCTTTTTAATCCGTTTTAAAAAAAATAATTTTTTTATAATACTTTAATTTCAACTTTTCACATGACATGTTTAGAACCATAAGATTAAAGGACATTTTGATACATTTGACACAACTTTAATTTAAGCCCAAAAGATTCAAAAATCTACTTTATTTTCTTAAAATTTATATCAAATCAAAATAGGTTATTCTTTTTTAAATGGAGAGAATATAACATTTTAAAAGGTGAAAATGGGACTCATTCGGACTCGTCTACGCAGCAGCTATGGAGTTAAAATTTTTATTAAGAGACTTAAAATATGAAGTAGTCAAATGGAGCCCAAATATATTCTTTCAATATATATATATATATATATATATATATATATATATATATATATAAACTGTGTAATTTTTCACCAATACTATTTAAATGAACCCCGTAATCCCATCCAGCTCCGCCCCACCTAAGGATGGCAAACGGCGGATTAGATTAGATTTGGACGAATTAAATATGGATCGAGCAAAAATAATTTGGATTACAATCCGCCCATATAAATATGGGTAAATATGGATTTGGTCAAATATGAATTGGATAAAAATAGTTTCAACCCACTTTAACTCATAAAGTCAAAAACTTAAAACTTTTATATCATATCAACTTGACTTTTTTTTCATTTGTTTTTTTAATTTTTTTTTCTCTTCTGTATGTAGTCTCTAGTTTTACTTTTTTATTTTTTCATTTGTTTTTTTTCTCTCTTCTATCTCTACCCTTTGCTTCTCTTTCTTTTTTTCTTTTTTTCTTTTCCTTTTTAGTCTTCTTTTTTCTTTTTTTTTTTTTTGTTTTGTTTTTAGTTCTTTCTTATCTTTTTCTTTTTGGGTTGTATTTTATGTTTTATATTTTTTTTATTTTTGAATAACATGGTTAAACCGAGTACAAATTATGGATGATAACTGAAATATCATATCCACTCAGTATATTTGTATTTACCATTATTTTTTTTTCTTTTTTCCTTTTCTCCTTTTTCATTATTTTTTTTCTTTTTGATTTTTTTGTATTTTTTTTTTTCAATTCTTTCTTTAAGTTTTTTTTCTCTCTTTTATATCTAACTTCTACCTCTCTTTTTTTTTTTTTTTTTTTTTTTTTTTTTTTTTTTTTTTTTTTTTTTTCTATTTTTGATTTTCTTCTTTTTCTTATGATAACAAAATTACCCTAAGCGCATATTGATTTATATTCGCCCAACATTTATAATTTACGTAAGTACACTCAAGTGGACTCTACCTAATGAACAGATACAGAGATAGTATCCTGAAAGATCTTGGGATTACATTCGTCAAACCAAATATCATTAGCATTCGCAAGAAGTAAACAAATCAAAGTTTCTACTACTTTCTGCCTTGCCTGACCCTAAGTTCTTATACAAATACAAATGTTACATTTGTATCATATGATACATGTTTACACAACTTGAATCATACGCATACTAATGATACTTGTTTATATAAAATTATAAATGATAAATTTAATATACGAATACTAATGACACATTTGCATTGAATGATACATTGTATATTTATATATTTTAATCTTGAGAAAATATAATTAATTCATACATTTATTTGTATATAAATACAAATAATAAATTGTACATATTGACAACTAAGCTATTCAAATACAAATAATAAAATTATTTGAAATATATAGTACGATACAAATAAATTTAAAGTACAAAAAAATAAAAATATAAAATGCAATGAAAATAAAAGATGAGGAAAAAAATATAAAAAAGAAGAAAAATGACGAACCAAGAATGAAAAGGGGAAACGAAAATACAAAAAAAAAAATGCGAAGAAAAAAGAAATAAAATTGAAAAATAGAAAAATTGATGAAAAAGAAGAAAGAACAGAGTGTAAAAGACAAGTAAAAAATAAGTGAAAAAAAAAATTAAAAAGAAAAAAATTAAAGAAAAGAAAAAAAGAAAGAAAAAATAGTAAATTAAAGGAAAAAAAAGAAAAAAATAAAAAAAATTGGAAAAGAAAAAAAGAGAGAAATAAAAGATAGAAAAAAATAATAATAAAGGAGTGAGACTATGGATTATATTTAATTGATAAGACATGTTATAAATTGTATAGGCTAAATGGAATAATTAGAAGCTTAAATTAATTAACTCATGTAGGTCTCAAGCGAATATGAATGATTAAATAAGAATGAGAAAGGGAAAATGAAAAAAAATATAAAGAAAAAAGAAAAAAAATATAGATGAAAAAATGAGAAAGAAAAGAATAAATTATAAGAAACGAGTAAAAATTGAAAAAGCAAAAAAGTAAATTAAAGGAAAAAAGAAAGAAAAAAAAAATAGAAAAAAAATGAAATTTTAAACATAGGTGGATGATCTCTGTGTTTAAATGGATACCCATATTATTTTACCCATTTTGTCCATATTTGTATGAGCTTTTAAAATGAATTCAAGTCTATATTTAGCCATTTAAAATATGAGTGATCCAATTCAATAAATATGGATTAAATGAACTCTTTTCACAAATATGGGCTGAAATTGCCAGCCCTAGGCCCCCACCTATGTCATAGAAACACCCAAAAAATGCCTCGGACCAGAAGTGAGAGTCAATTATCGAGTGAAATTTACAAATCACCATCTTTTTTTATCTGTGTTATAAAATTTTAAATTACACAAAGAAAAATATTAAAATCTTTTCATAAAATTTAAATTGAAACTCAAAACTTTTGAAACAATGACTATTTTTCAAATATATATATATATATATATATATATATATATCAAAAATATCCAATAAATCTATTTTTACGTAAAATTTGTCCCGTAAGTGATAAGGCTTACATCTCAAGTATTCAACGTCCAGCCTAGAACGTTTACAACTACCAATTCACGCAGCTCATCCAAGTATACTAGGGCGGAGCTACAGTACACATAAGGATTTGGGCGAACCCAATAACTTTTGCGTTGACTTTATATATATATATATATATATATATATAGTGCGAGTCCACATACAAAGCCTGTTGCTTGGCCCAGTGATGGATGTGTGGCGGTTGAGGCCTCTTTTGCCTCAAATGTGGGTTTGAACCCACCAACAATATATATTTTTATCTTTTTATTTTTTAGTTTATATGCATTTTTTTAGAACCCACAGACTTCAAATCCTTGTTGCACCTCTCTGCAAGTATATGTGCAATTGTGTATGATTAATCATAGCTATGATGAGAAGTTCTCTTTAGCAAATGGAGGGGAAAAAATTCTTGATTATTTTCAGAAAAAAAATTCTTGATTATTTTAAATTTGAATACTACTTTTCATAAAATGGCCTTATACAGACTGAAAAATATTTTCCTTCACGAATATCCTTTAACTTTTGTTTGATTTTATTTATTCCAGTCAATAGTTAGGCATTGTTATCAAACTTCCAATACATTATATATCCTCACCACATCTTTCACTTGTACAACCACCCTATATTACCAACTTTGATACTTTTTTTAGATTTACAGTGGATATCTAGGCACCAATGATGAGGAAGGACGTAATAATTAAACAACGAAATGTTTAGGAGAATTTAAAATAAACTTAAATTCAGAAATTTATGAATAGAAAAAACTATCAAACTGTTGTTGAGTCCATATACGAAGAAGGATAACCTGGCGAACGCGGTCAAGCACTAATAAATAAATCAGAAAATGATTTCTTAAATAAATGCACTATTATATAAGATCCGACCAGGACTAATTAAAGACCTACTTGTTTGTATGACAATCATAATTTTCATTCATGTTTTCGAGCTCCTTCACTTCTTAAGCTGAGTAATATTCATTTACACCGTGTAAATTACACACCACATAATTAAATAATAAGTAGTTTAGCTGCACGTGTCTTGCATGTGTAACGTTGATTATTTACAATTAAATAATTTTATCTATTGCGGAGATTTTTAATGAAGTGCAAAAATTTAAATCATTTTTCAAAGATTCTTCACACTTTAATCTAATAATGTAAACATAAACATATTTTTTTAGTGTAAGCACATATATATTTTACATCATCACTTTTACGTTTTGATTACATTCTTATTACGTGATTAAAACTTTTAAAAATTTGGTACTTCGTAAATTTTTCTTATTTTAACGCTTTTATATTTATTTCTAGATTTTTCAAGTCTTTTTTTAAATCAAATTTAGTTGATTTAAAATTCTAAAATTAATGAAAAAAGTATTAGTTGTCATAAATTTTCATGACTTCTAATAAAGAAAGATTTTACCATAAATATATTAAATTACACGCCACATAATTAAATAATAATATCCAAATAATAATATTGCTCGCAGTAATCACTGAACACGAATTATAAATGCAACACTATAAAATAAAAAAATCCGCCACATTTTATGACAAACGAGTTCTCATAAATAAATGAGAAACTGTAAATATTAATGATGATGTACATTTTCCAACTCAAAACAAAAGGTTGCCCGTGTTATCCAAAAGAGAAATAAGATACGTATACATACGAAAGAAAATTTTAATATATGTACATAAAATAAGAGGGTTTAAGTTTTATGTATTAATGTTATGAAAAATGTTTATACAATTAAGTCGGCTAAAAGATAATTGCTAGTAACTCTATTTAATAGTTGATTGGCAGTCTAAACTATATTATAAAGTGATTTGCTATAACAAGTTAAATTACATTATACAAAAAAATTGTTACATATTTAGTAGATTCATAATGATATCACTGTGGGCAACGAAATTTTATTAAATTAAAAGTCGTACAAAATTCGGATTCTATTAAATTTAAAATATATTAATCCCAAATAAATATTGCGGATTAATATAATTGAAATAATTATTTAAGCCACACATGTATGGATTTAATTAAAGTCTAATTTTTATTGGGCTAGCCCATTGATTTGGGGCTATAAATGATGAGCCCACTTTGTTAAACCCAAGATATTGTCATATTCTAGAGATCCAAATGAGCGCCACGTGTTGAATGACATTGTATGCCGGTACGGATATGCATATGATGGATCAGGTACCACGCTGGTATGGATATGTATATGATGGATCGGGTATCACGCCGGTACGGTACATGAACATAGGTTATTCCCTGCGGGTCATGACTATTTGGGCAAAAATAAGTGTCATAGCATGTGTGTACATATTTGTATTGAGTCTGTGGATGTTTATAGTATGGTTGATACTCTTGATGGTTATGTGGCTTGTTTGTAAGCACTGTTTGATCTATTATTGTTGTATTGTTGATTCATTGGGTATTTGATTGTGTGATATGTATTTAAAGAAGTGAAACTTTGTACTTACTTATATGTTGGTTGACTTGCTTCAAGTGGAGTTTCATAGATTGGTGTGTAGGACCCCACACCCAATCTTCGGAAGGCTATGAGGCATGTAGAAGTCATTTTTCTTTCTTTATTTTCATCATGCCGTCCTAATCTTGGACTATTAGATTGAACTCAATTGGTGTCTAGACAATTCTAATTGATATCTTAACAGAGCTCAATTGGAATGTAGTTGATTCCAATTGGTATCTTAGTAATTTGAATAAAAATCTAGAAGATTTCAATTGGTATCTAGTGATAAGGTCTAAAAGTTATTGTTAATAGGTAAAGACTTATGAAAGTTGTGAACTTATTGATTGCTTGTGTTTGATATTTGACTAAACTTGTATTGCTAGATTTTTGTCATTGTCGTGAATTATTTTTGTTTGAATTTAAGTGATGAAAATTGATTAAGTTGTTTCTGTTGATTATTGTGATGAGATTATTTAATTTTTTGTTATTGTGAGACTAGCAATTCTATGGTGCTTACTTATTTTTGGTACTATATACTAATGAAATTGATGGTATGATAACTGAGAGGGTGATATGAGAACATGATGTCAAGAAAATATGATGAAAAGGTGATATGAATAAAAGAACGAGGTGATATGTGTTTTCCGTAATAAGAGATTCTTGTTAACGATGTTGTGGATGGATCCTTGTGTAGTTCGATTATTTGATATTATTTGGGGATCCTTGTATGGTCCGGTCATTGAGATTGTATTTAGAATTTTTGTGTTGTTCTATTATTGAAATTATAATGGGTTCCTTGTAAGGACTAGCTAAGTGACATTATCTTTGAGTTCCTTATGTGAAAAAATTCTTAATGCTTGGCAAATAATGAGTTTTAAATAAAAGTGATAAAAACTAGTAGAGGTTGTTGATACCTACAAAATTTGATCGATGACTTCTCTAAAATGTGATATTGGTGATGAGATTGTTAATGACCTGTAATTGATTTATTTTGTTTGGCCTTGCTTATGTGATAGTGGTGTGGGGACTACTCTTGAGGTGATTAAGAGTTAAGTGAAGCCCGTAATAAATATATTGTTAGAAAGAAATAAGAATGACTTTGTATATCTTAAATTGGTGTTTGTGATATAAGAGTGAGTTGGCTTAACCATAAAGTGTTTGTCATTGAAAAATACTAAGTTAATGATTGTCAGGACATAAGTTGTAGCTGTGGATTTATGCATTACGAAAAATCTTGAGAAGATAAATTATTATTAAATTGACCTTGTGACTAAATTACACATTTGCATGTCCGACAGAATTGACTAATATATGACACTTTTAGAGGATAGTAATTTTCATGATAGTGGCAATGCAAAATCAAATGACTTAGTTACACTCATAAAATAATTAAGAATGATCCTGAATGGGAGAATAAGTGAATTATTAATGGCATGATTGATCTTTCCTTGGGTGATACTTGATGTATATTGCTTTTTGACTGATTAAGGTATGATGATTAGATGAATATTAATAATGTTGTGGAGGAGAATATGTTGTAGACTATAATTATGTGGGATCTTTATGGCTAATAGTTTTAAGCCTGTGTAATGAGTGAGAGGTTATGTTGTCATCTATGTATAGTAGTAAATACTAAGTTTGAATCGTGGGTAATCTTGAGGTGAAAATAATAATGTTTATGAAATTTTGAAGCTAGATTTATAGAATAAATTTAATAGTCTTGATAGAGTTCATGCGGATATCTAAGTTATGTGACTTGTAAGTAGTATGGTTGCTTAAATATGATCAAATGTAGATTCACCATAGGGTAGTCTTGGCTACAAACTGAGTTAGGTTTCTTAGGGAGAGTTTGTGTGTTGTATGGATTAGATTTGACTTATCTAGTATTTAAAATTTAAGTAGTAGATTTATATATGTAGCATCTCGTAGCACTTTATAGAATAGAATTTGGGGCTCTAGAGATTAAGTAAAAAAAAGAAGTTATTCTTCAAGGTGAATGCTTTAACCATCTTTATCTTGCTTTCATAAAACTCAAGTTTCAGACTTAGGCTTTTGAAAGGAGAATAAGTGATTCGTGTGTAAATATTTGGCTCTGCATCTTCATATTTTGAAAACCTTTTATAGAATGATTGTGTATAGAATGTGGGTTGATCGATAAGGATATCGAGTGAGTGAATAGGGTGCAACATACACAACTCTATTAGTAATGTATTCCTAATTCCAACCTCATACTTTTCTCCACTAAATGTCCGTTCGAGGGCGAACGGATGGTAAATTGGTATCTGATTGTAACGACCCATTTCGTCATTACTAAATTATTCATAATAAATTCATAAAAATTCTTAATTTCTATTCCTCAATATTAACTTGGGTCCAAAATAGTTAATATTTTATTTATTATGTCACCTCAAACTTTTCGGCAAAGATTTTAGCCTTCGAATGTGTCTAGATAGACTCAAACCCGATAAAGTTAATTATTTATGAGTGCTAATATCAATAATTTAGCTTTAAAGTTCTTTTAGGGATGAATTAACGCTGTACAATATCCCTAACACATAGTTAAGTATAAAACTTTCTTTTTGAAACAGTTTCGATATGGGTTTTTATTAGGGACAACTTCAAACGATCATATATCGAGAATATAAGGAGTTAGGGGTCCCAATACCTACCAAATCAAAGATCTCCGAGTCCTCTTTCCTACGCAATAAATCGTTCCTCAATCCAAATTTAGAATAAAAAGTTATGACTGTTTTACTGAGCACTATCAGGACTGAAATGGGACTTCACTGTAGCAAAAATTCTGATGATATTTAAATCATCTTCAGTTGTATTTTAGGTCTAAAAACTCCAAATTTCATTTCCCAACCCTAGAAGGTGATTTTCCAAAGCATAAGGTGAAATTCCTACATTGAGGTAAGTTTTTCCATTATTTTCTTCGTCTTTTAATTCTTTGACATTTTAGAATCCTTAAAAAAACCTTTAATGGTGGAATTCTTTTGGGCAATACTTATGGGTGTTTTTAATATGACCTAGAGTTGATTCTAAACTATAAATTAAATATTCCTAACATGAATTTCATAAACTAGATTATGAATTTTGATGATTATGAACCTTGAATTCCGTAAAGATGAGACCTTAGGCATAAAAACTCTATTAATGGAGATGGGTTAAGTTTGAAAGAGCTAATTAATGATTAATTGAATTGGAAAATTATATAGACCTTGAATTGAGGGTAGAATTAGTGGGTTTTGCATCCCTAATGGAGATGGGTTTAGATGATTGATTGTTCCAAGACTTGAAACAAAGAAAAGATCATCCTTGTTGCAACTTGCTTCTTCCAAAAACTTGGCGTCCAGGTAGGCTAGGTGTAATGAGTAGAAGATTCTGTTATTTTATATTTTCATAATTTAGAATTGATGGGAGAATGCATGTCTAGGCCTGTGGACATGGAGTTGAGGTGGATAAAGACACGAGAACTTAACTTTAATCCTGAAAACTATATTATTAATTAATTATATGATATTTGTGATATTATGTGCTATGTGCTGCACTGAGACTATTGTAAATGAAGGATGTGGATATGATAGTTCTTAGTTGTTCTAGTGATGAACCTAGTTGAGTTATAATGATATTAAGTTGTATGTGTTAGACAATAATATGGTGAGGAGAACCACGCTAAGATTAAGTACTGATGAGCATAGTAATATCTAAAGGATAGATGACTTGAATTAGTGTGATGATTATATTATATAGAAAGAGGTAGTGACATTTTAATAATTAATTAGTAAGTAATACTCCAATAGTGACTTGCATGCTTAAGTGTTAAATTGTGATTTATTTTATGATATTCTTGTTTTGATATTGATAAAAGCACTTTATCTATTGGATGCCCATGAGAGGCTAAATTGGTGATAATGATGATTTATTGAAATGTTCCTATGAGAGGCTTGTTTGATAATGATAACTCCTTGTATTAATGCCATGAATGGCTTGTTGATGTTTGGATTGTTGATGTGTATATAAATGATTATTGAAATTTACTTTATGAAATTGTCTCATGACTTTAAATGTACTTATAAACTTGGTACATCGTGTTGTATGTTGTGAGGAAGTGTAAATTTTATATTGATACTACTTATTTATGGTGGATCAGGTACCGCGTTGGTATGGATATGTATATGTTGGATCAGGTACCACACCGTTACGGATATGTATATGATGGATCGGGTACCATACTGGTACGGATATGTATATGTTAGATCGGGTACAATGCCGGTAAAGATATATATATGATGGATTGTTTACCACACCGATATGGATATGTATATGTTGGATCGAGTACCACGCTGATACGGATATGTGTATGTTGTATCGGGTACCACGCTGGTACGGATATGTATATGTTGGATCGGGTACCACGCTGATATGGATATGTATATGATGGATCAGGCACAACTCCAGTACGGATATATATATATTGAATTGGGTACCACGCCGGTACGAATATGTGTATGCTGGATCAGATACCACGTCGATACGAATATGTATATGATGAATCGGGCACCACACCGGTATAGATGTGTATATGGTGGATCGGGTACCACGTCGGTACGAAACATGAACATAGATTGTTCCCTGAAGGTCATGACTATTTGGGCAAAAATAAGTCCCATAGCATGTGTGTACATATTTGTGTTGAGTTTGTGGATGTTTACAGTATGGTTGATACTCTTGATGGTTATGTGGCTTGTTTATGATCATTGTTTGATCTGTTATTGTTTTATTGTTGATTCATTGGGTATTTGATTGTGTGATATGTATTTAAAGAAGTGAAACTTTGTACTTACTTATATGTTGGTTGACTTGCTTTATTTATACATTTTTTAATCATAGCTTACCAGAATGGCTAGTTATCTTTCTTTAATATTATAAGAGAGCATTTGGTTAGTAGCTCAAGAGTTTAGTGTAGGTTGTCTATGATTACGGGTTTGTTCCTGTGAATATGAGTAATGAAAAAGATAAGGTGAATAAATAGGAATAGTGATGTATTAGTGTTAGATTGTGGTTGATTGTGTGAATTAATGAAGCTAGAGTATGTTAGTAGTGAATCTAATACTGATGGAGTTGGAAGAGTAATTGGATGATGTAACTTATATAGGTAAAGTTATAATGTTATTATAGCCTTGGTTGAATTATATTCCATTCAAGATGTTATGATTTATTTTCCTTAATTCTATTATATGATTATATGAACTAACACAGTTGGCCGATGATGCCTACCAGTACGTGTGGTTGTACTGACCCTACTCTTCTACATTCCTTATTCGGGTGTATACTGAATGCAGGTTAGTTTGCAATTACTAGATGGATGACGATATTTAGCACTAACTTCTACACTTTCTTCCTGGCAGATGTTAGAGTCCTTGTATTATTTATTTCATTGTCAGTCTATGTTGTAATAGGTAGATCTTGTACATGTCTGGACTAGTCTTGGAAAGTGAAGGACATTTGAAAGAACTTTTCGAAAAAGTTTATTTATTACTCCCTCCGTCCTACTTTATGTGTTGTCATTTGATTGGTCACGGAGTTTAACAAATAAGGGAAGACTTGGTAATGTTTACCAAATTATCCTTTATCAAAAAATATGCTAGTGTCTTTTTTTAATTAAATGGGACCAATAAGGGTAAAAGTGAAATTGTATCTTTAAATAATTACCAAATAAGGAAAAAAGATATTCCTTTTGGGATGGACTAAAAAGGAAATGATGACACATAAATGGGACAGAGAGAGTAGTATTTAATTTACTTCATATTTCCTTAAAAATAGAAGTGTTCCGCGTATTTTTAGTTGGGTAATAAGGGTTCTCCTATCTACTTAGAATAGCGTAGGTGCCCGCATGGTCTGTTAGTCTGGGTCGTGACAAGTGAAGGAGCCAATATGACCATGCCACATGTCAAAATTATACAACAGATCTGGTGAAATCAAAAGCCCATAAAAGGTTTCATATCAATTAAATCTAATTGATTAAAAGAAGTTCATCTTCACCATGACTCTTTACTTCCTACAACTATAAATAGGGGTCTCATAATTCAGAAAAAAGGACCAACAATTTTAGCAAGAAGCAAGAGAGAGCTCATGTATTAAAAGCCGCAGATTTCTCTACAAATCCAAGTATTAAAGATCAGTTCATCAAGATTCAAGATCAAGACAACAAGATTCAAGAACAAGCTCAAAGGCCCTTGAATTTAAGTACATGCCAAGATTAAGTCTATCAAATCCAAAAATCAGGATTCAAGATCAAAACCACAAGATTTAAGAACAAGCTCCAAAGCCCTTGTATTCAACACAAGTCAAGATCAAATCCGTCAAGTTCACAAATCATCATGATCAAGCTCGATTGTAATACCTCAAATATTTCTAGCTTAGTCCAACCCTTAGTACGTACTTGTAACACTTAGAAGCTGGAAAATAGCTTATTTTGATTAAGTTTCAGGATTTTTAAACGAGGATTGGACCGTATTTGAATTGGCAAAATAGTAGCTCACCGCGATTAGGCCGCATCATGGTGAGTATCGCGATAAGCATATCATCGCATCGCGATGAAGGCCATTTTAATATTTGTCAATTTTCAAAGGGTCATCGCAGTTGCACCGTATCGCGGTAAACCCTAAAACAGTAATTGTCATGATCCAAATAGTCATCGTGATTCCACTGCATCGCGGTGAGTATCGCGATGACCCACTCGTCGCGTCACTGTGAGGCCTTAATCGGCGTTTTAGTTATGGGATTTTAAATCCCAAGGGAAATCTTGTCTTTCATCAAGCCCCCAAACCGTGTAAACATAAGATTAATCTTGAAATTAAGAAAAATATGCTATAGTTCATCAAATTTCTCTCCATTAAAACCCTAGCTCTCAAATACAAGATCAAATCTCCAGAAATCTCGCCATTAATCCTCTCAAATTCATTAACCCAGGTATGTTGAATGTTCATTCATGGGTTGCTTTCACCCATGGAGTCCAAGTATCCAATTTAAATTACAAAATTGTGATCTTTTCAAGTTATTTTAATTTTAAATTATGATTTCACCCATAAATTTCCATGAACTATGATTTTACACCTTGTATAGATGAAATTATTATTGTTATTCAATTCTCCATGTTGTAATGTTATCATTCATTGAATTAATCATGATTTAGTACTATTCACGTTGAATTCATGCTATTACTACAAGTTCCCTAACCTTCCTATGATTTGAACAAACTATGAACTACAAGTGTTTGATAAAATGCCTACAAGAATACATGTTTGATAAAAGCCTTCATGTTATGTCCTCTAAGCTTAAGTACCATGTTACTATTATTGCTTTTGAGTCCTAGGGGTATTGAATACCCGAAAACCATAGCTGTTTACTTAGCCTTGATTCAGTATCTTCAAAATAACTTCAGATTATATTATGAGTATTATCTGAATAGTTAGTTAAACTCAGAACAGTCTAGTATTTCAGTGTCTTGCAGTTGGGAGTTGGATTTAGCACCGAGCGAGTGTAGGGATGGTGGCTTCTCCGTCAGATAGGCAGAGTCGCTAGTAGCAGTCCTAAACTCCAGAACTACATAGTCAGCATAGGATATGAGAAGTCACCCATCAGTTTAGGATTGACTATCTCATAGAGGTTACCCATCAAATTAGGCTTGACACCCTTAGTCCTTCGAGATAGTACATCAGTTTAGTGGATCCATACAACCAGCATTAGTACCCGTGGCACGGTATTGACACTCTTCCAACTGAGGTTACAGGTAGGACCCTTAGTTCAATAATCAGATCAGTAGTCTAAGTGTTGTTTGACCAAGGCATACAGATATCAGTTATTTCAGTTTACAAACATATATTCGGTTCATTTTATATGATTGGTCATACATCTCCAGTATCTACAGATTTCACATACCTTTAGTATTTATAAATTTTTATGCACACACAGTATTTATAAATTTTTATGCACACACAGTATTTACAGATTTCACATAGTTTGAGTATCTATAGATTTCAGGCTCTCTATTCAGTATTCCATATTTTACATGTATATTCAAACAGTTACTACTCATGTTCATAAAACCATGCATGTCAGCCTACCTCATTTAGCATACCAGTATATTCAAAGTATTGATCGCATACCTTTCCTTTGCGCTATGATGTATTATATCATAGGTTCTAATGCCAAGTTCTTGGATCGCGCTTAGACTTCTCAAAATCTCAGCAGTAGTAGTGGTGAGTGCTCATATTTTGAGGATGAATTATTTTTTCTCATGCTTGCAGTCTAGTAGTTAGTTGGATTTAGTTGGGGCCTGTCCCATCAACTCACAGTTATTCAGTTTAGAGGCTTTCAGACAATACAATTAATTATTCATTATTCAAACTTCAGTCGACATATCAGTTAGTTAATCAGTTTATTAGTATTTTATTAGATTCAAATAGTTATTTTCTTCAGATTCATATTTCAGTACGGATTCAGTTGATAAAACCTTAAGGCTAGTCAATTGTTTTTCCACATTTATTATGTTATTATTCAGTGCTTACAGCAGGTACCAGCTCATGGGTTAGCTTGTGGTCCCTCGGGTCTATAAGCACTGTGTGATGCCCAGGGAGTACTCTCGGGGCATTAAAAACTTGGTATTAGAGCCTAAGGTTATAAAGTGTCTTAGAAAGTCTGAAAGTCGCATTAAGTAGAGGCTTGTGTATGGGTGTGTAGCGCGTCACACTTGTGGGAAAGAGGCTATAAGGCGTTTAGGAAAAGTTTCCCTTCTTTCAGTATTCATGTTGTGCGACCGAGCATGAGATCATGTTAAACTCTCTGCCTAATCTAATCTTTCTTCCATTTACAGAACATGTCTCCCAAAAATAACAATGGAAGAAGAGAGAGAAACCAGCCAGTACCTCCACCCGTTCAGGCAAATCCTCTCGATGAGTATGTCTCTCATGGAGAATTCAAAGCTACGTTCACCACTCTAGAAAATTTTGTAGCAGCTCGAAATGAACGGCCAACAGCTGTTCAGGCCAACCCAGTGGCCAATACTGCTATAACCAGGATTCGGTACTTCACCCGAATGAATCCTCCTTCCTTCATGGGATCGTCTGAAGAGGATCCACATGAATTCTTAGATATGGTTCAGAAAATGACAGATATTATAGGGGTAACATATAGTGAGAGTGTTGAGTTGGATGCATATCAGTTGCAAGACGTATCCCATTCATGGTTTAAGTAGTGAAAAGTAGATAGGAGCGCAGATGCCGGGCTTGTAGAATGGGAAGAGTTTGCTACATCATTCTTAGATGGTTCTTTCCATTAGAGTTAAGGAAGGCCTGTGTTAGAATTTATTAACTTGAGGCAGGGCAGAATGAGCGTGAAGGAGTACTCCCTCAGTTTTACTCAGTTAGCTAGATATGCTCCTTATATAGTAGCTGATAACAGGTCCAAGTTGAGCAAGCTTTTTTTTGGAGTATCTAATAGTGTGGTCAAGAAATGTAGGACCACAACACTGATTAGGAAAATGGACTTGTCTAGGCTAATGGTCCATGCTCAACAGATAGAGAAGTAGGAGACTAAAAAGCGAGAGAGGGAGAACAAGAGGGCTAGGACGGGTAGTTTTAATTTTAGCCAGCCAATGTTAGAAGGTGGTAACCATCCTTAATTTCATCAGAGAACTTCAGCCCCAACACCCTCTTCGGTCAGTGCCTCTATACCCAAATTCTAACACGATCCTTGAGATAGGACAGCAGGCTTTAAGTCCCAGGGTAGTGTTAACAGTGCCCGTAAGAATTCTCTATGTCAGAAATATGGAAAACACCATCAGGGTGAGTGTAGAGCTGGTAGCGATGTGTGCTTTGGGTATGGCAAGCCAGGCCACCGGGTTCGGGAGTGTCAGGTGGTTGCTCATAAAGGTAGGGATTTTTGCCAACAGGGCCAGTCCCATTAGTCGTCAGTTTCTGTCGGTCGCCCGACTCAGTAGGGTACCACTTCTAGTGCTACCAGTTGTCAGTGTCTAAACAGATTGTATGCTTTTCAGTCCCGATAATATCAGGAAAATTCTTCTGACGTAGTTACTGGTACGTTACAGGTCTTTCACTTATATGCTTATGTTATACTAGACACTAGAGCTTCTCTTTCTTTTGTAACTCCATATATAGCCGTCAATTTCTGAGTCAGTCCCAAAACTCTAGCAGAGTCATTTTCAGTGTCTACCCTAGTATATGTTACCATTGCAGCTCGACAGGTATACAAGAACTGTCCGATCATAATATCTCAGAAAGTTACTTCAATTGACATCATGGAGTTAGAGATGACAGATTTTGACATCATTCTCGACATGGATTGGCTCCACTCGTGTTATGCCTCAGTTAATTATAGAAACAGAATAGTTCATTTTCAGTTCCTAAATGAACCAGTCCTTGAATGGAGGGGTAGTACTACAGCTCTTAGGGGTCAGCTTGTTTCGTACCTTAGAGCGAGAAGTATGATATCCAAGGGATGTATTTACCATTTTGTTTGAGTCAAAGACTCTAATTCAGAGACTCCAACCCTTGATTCTGTTTCCATAGTCAGGGAATTTCCAGATGTGTTCCGTGAAGATTTTCCCAGAGTTCCTTCAGAAAGGGAAATCAACTTTGGGATAGACATTCTTCCAGATACTAAGCCCATATATATTCTACCATACCAGATGGCTCTAAGAACTCAGGGAGTTAAAAGAACAGTTAAAAGATCTCCTGGATAAGGGATTCATCAGGCCCGGCATTTCCCCATGGCTTCACCAGTTTTATTGGTGCTTAAGAAAGACGATTCTCTCAGAATGTATATAGACCACCGTTAGTTGAACAAACCAATAGTCCAGAATAAATATCCAATCCCTAGAATCGATGAATTATGTGACCAAGTTCAAGGTGCCAGCCACTTTTCAAAGATAGACCTTAGTTAGGCTATCATCAGCTCAGAGTCAGGGAATGCGACATTCTGAAAACAGCTTTCCAAACTCGGTATAGTCACTTCAAGTTTCTAGTCATATCTTTTGGGCTTACTAATGCCCCAACAACTTTCATGGACTTAATGAATTGCGTGTTCAAGAAGTACTTGGACATGTTCATTATAGTCTTCATCGATGACATACTTGTCAACTCCCGAAGCAAAAATGATCATGCAGACAATCTCCAAATAGTGTTACAGACTCCTAGGGCTCATCAGTTATTCACTAAATTCAGTAAGTGTGTAAGTGTGAATTCTGGCTAAGATCAGTAGCTTTCCTTAGCTATATTATTTCCAGTGATGGAATTAGAGTTGATCTTCAAAAGACTAGAGTAGTGAGAAACTGGCCCCCATCTCTCCATCAGACATCAAAAGTTTTTTGGGTTTGACTGGATATTATCGTTGATTTGTTAAAGGGTTTTTGTCTATTCCATCCCTCATGTCCAGATTGACGTAGAAGAAGGTTAAGTTTCAGCGGTCAAATTTTTGCAAAAAGTGCTTTCAGGAGTTGAAGACTCGACTCACCTCTGCCCCAGTTCTTACCTTATCAGATGGTTCAAATGGGTTTGTTATGTACTGTGATGCATCCAAAGTAGGTTTGGGTAGTGTCCTTATGCAGAGAGGAAAGGTCATAGCCTATCCCTCTAGGAAACTTAAGTCCCATAAGAATAATTATCCGACTCATGATCTTGAGCTAGCAGCTGTAGTGTTTGCCTTAAAGATTTGAAAGCATTACTTGTATGAGGTGCATGTTGATGTGTTCACAGATCACAAAATCTTGCAGTATCTGTTCTCTTAGAAAGACTTAAATTTGCATCAGAGGAGGTAGTTAGAGTTATTGAAAGATTATGACATGAGTGTTCTATGTCATCCGGGCAAGGCCAATGTAGTAGTTGATGCTCTCAGTAGGTTGTCTATGGGTAGTGTTGCTCATGTTGAGCAAGGTAAGAAGAAGTTAGTTCAGGAAGTTCATCAGCTTGCCCGACTAAGTGTTCGCCTAGTCGATTCAGCAGAAGGTAGTGTATGGGTGCAGAGTAGTTCAGAATCCTCTTTAGTTTCTGAAGTGAAAGAAAAGCAGGATAGAGATCCCAGTCTAGTTATGTTGAAAGAATAAGTCAGAGATCAGAAGGTGAAGGTTTTCTCCCAAGGGGGGATGTTGTGCTGCGTTGTCAGGGTCAGCTTGTATGCCTGGTGTAGATGACTTGAGGCAATGAATTCTTGCAGAAGTGCATGGTGCATGCTACTCTATTCATCCAGGAGCCACTAAGATGTACCGTGATATAGGAGATCTATTGGTAGTGTGGGATAAAGAGGAATATTATAGATTTTATAGCTAAGTGATCTACGTGACAGTAGGTTAAGATTGAGCACCAGAAGCCTAGTGGGTCCATGCAGGAGTTCAGCATTCCCACATGGAAATGGGAAGAATTGAATATGGACTTTGTGATAAGTTTGCCTCGTACCCATCATCAGCATGATTCTATTTGGGTTATCATAGACAGAATGATCAAATCAGCTCATTTCATGCCAGTCCATACCTTTTATTCAGCCGAGGACTATGCCAAAATCTATATTAGAGAGTTGGTTAGGTTGCACGGTGTTTCCTTATCTATCATCTCAGATAGAGGTACCCAGTTTACCTCTCACTTCTGGAAAGCATTCCAAAAGGGTTTTGGTACCCAAGTCAATCTCAGTACAAGCTTTTACCCTTAGACAGATGGTCAAGCAGAAATGACCATTCATACTCTTGAAGATATGCTGAGAGCATGCGTAGTTTATTTTAAAGGTAGTTGGTATGACCACTTTTCTTCGATTGAATTCACATAAGATAACAGCTATTATTCCAGTAGCTAGATGGCTTTGTTTGAGGCTATTTATGGTAGGAGATGTAGATCTCCATTTGGTTGGTTTGAAGTAGGTGAGGTCGTAGTAGTAGGACCTGACCTAGTGTTTGATGCCTTAGAGAAGGTTCAGTTAATCAGAGAAAAACTTAAGGAAACCAGAGCCGACAGAAATGTATGTAGACATGAGAAGAAAGAATCTTGAGTTTAAGGTCAGGGATTTTGTGTACTTGATAATCTCTCCCATGAAGGAAGTGAAGAGGTTCGGGAAGAAAGGGAAACTTAGTCCCCGATATATCGTTCCTTTCAGAATTCTCATCCATTTTGGAAAGTGGTAGTTGTCCCCTTAGAAAATATGGATGTCTAGAACAGCCTTTCCTATGAGGAAGTTCCAGTCAAAATTCTTGATCGTCAAGTTTGTAGACTAAGGAAAAAAAAAGTTTCCTTGGTCAAAGTTCTTTGGTGGAATCAATCCGTTGAGGGAGCAACTTAGGAAGCAGAAGCAGATATGCGGACCAAGTACTCTCATCTTTTCGCTGCAGATTCAGTTCAAGGTAACTAGTTTCCTCAGATTATCTCTTTTCGCTCCAAGTTTCAGCTTTATATAGCCACTCATTCGATAGTTCTTGCATTTATATGTCAGTTTAGTCATGCTTTCAGTTGTGCATGCCAGATATAGCCTCAGTTTTCAGCATCTCAGTTTTATTAGTCTTATTCGGGGACGAATGTTCTTAAGGGGGAGATATTGTAATACCCCGAATATTTCTAGCTCAGTCCAACCCTTAGTAAGTACTTGTAACACTTAGAAGCTGGAAAATAGATTGTTTAGGGTAAGTTTCAGGATTTTCAAATGGGGATTAGACCGCATTCGAATTGGAAAAATAGTAGCTCACCACGATTTGGTCGTGTCGCGGTGAGTATCTCGATGAGCATGTCATCGCATCGCGGCGAAGGCCATTTCGGCATTTGTCAATTTCCAGAGATTCACCGCGGTTGCACTACATCACGGTGAACCCTAAAATAATAATTGTCATGATCTAGAAAGTCACGGTGAGGCCTTAATCGGCATTTTAGTTGGGGGGATTTTAAATCCCAAGGGAAATCTTATCTTTCATAAAGCCCCCAAACCGTGTAAACAGAAGATTAATCTTGAAATTGAGCAAAATATGCTCATTTTCATCAAATTTCTCTCCATTAAAACCCTAACTCTCAAATACAAGATCAAATCTCAAGAAATCTCGCCATCAATCCTCTCAAATTCATTAACTCAGGTATGTTAAATGTTCATTCATGGGTTCCTTTCACCCATGGAGTCCAAGTATCTGATTTAAATTACAAAATTGTGATCTTTTCAAGTTATTTTGATTTTAAATGATGATTTCACCCATGAATCTCCATAAACTATGATTTTACACCATGTATAGATGAAATTATTGTTGTTATTCAATTCTCCATGTTTTAATGTTATTGTTCATTGAATTAATCATGATTTAGTACTATTCATGTTGAATTCATGCTATTACTACAAGTTCCCCAACATTCTTATGATTTGACCAAACTATGAACTACAAGTGTTTGATAAAATGCCTACAAGAATACATGTTTGATAAAAGCCTTCATGCTATGTCCTCTAAACTTAAGTATCACGTTACTATTATTGGTTTTGAGTCCTGGGGGTATTGAATACCCAAAAACCATAGTTGTTTACTTAGCCTCGATTCAGTATCTTCAGAATAACTTCAGATTATATTATGAGCATTATCAGAACAGTTAGTTAAACTTAGAACAGTCTAATATTTCAGTGTTTTTCGGTTGAGAGTAGGATTTAGCACCGAGCGAGTGTATGGATGGTGGCTTCCCCATCAGATAGGTAGAGTCGCTAGTAGCAATCCCTAAACTCTAGAACTATGTAGCTATCATAGGATATAAGAAGCCACCCATCAGTTTAGGCTTGACTATCTCGCAGGGGTCAACCGTCAGATTAGGATTGACACCCTTAGTCCTTCGGGATAGTACATCAGTATAGTGAATCCATACAGCCAGCGTTAGTACTCGTGGTACAATATTGACACCCTTTTAACTGGGGTTACAGATTGGACCCCAATTAGCTCATATTGGGGAATGTCGGTTAGATGATAGCTCCCACAGTCTCAGTTCAATAATCAAATCAGTAGTTTAGTCTTAGTGTTGTTTGACCAAGGCATATGGATATCAGTTATTTCAGTACTTCATCTTACAGACTTCTATTCAGTTCATGTTATATGCTTGGTCATGCATCCTTAGTATCTACAGATTTCACGTGCCTTCAGTATTTACAGACTTTTATACATATAATATATTTACTGATTTTATATGTTTTTAGTATCTACAGATTTCTTGCTCTCTATTCAGTATTCCATGTTTTACATGTATATTCAAACAGTTACTACTGTTCATAAAACCATGCATGTTAGCCTACCTCGTTTAGCATACCCGTACATTTAAAGTACTGATCACATACCTTTCTTTTACGCTATGATGTATTGTCTCATAGGTTCTGACGTCCAGTTCCCGAATCGTGCTTAGACTTCACAGACTCTCAGCAATAGTAGTGGTGAGTCCTCATATTTCGAGGACGAATTATTTTATCTCATTCTTTTAGTCTAGTAGTTAGTTAGAGTTAGTTGGGGCCTGTCCCATCAACTTACAATTATTTAGTTTAGAGGCTTTCAGATAATACAGTTAGTTATTCAGTATTCAGAATTTAGTTGATATGTTAGTTAGTTAATCAGTTTATTAGTATTTTATCAAATTCAAATAGTTGTTTTCTTCAGATTCATGTTTCAGTATGGATTTAGTTAATAAAATCTTATGGCTAGTCAGTTGTTCTTCTGCATTTATTATGTTATTATTCAGTGCTCACAGCAGGTACCAGCTCATGGATTAGATTGTGGTACCTTGGGACTCAGAATTGAGGTGGTTATCGACATAAAACAACTATAATTATAGGTCTTTGGTGACACTCAATTGGTAATCAAGCAGCTTTTGGGAAGCTATGAAGTCAGAAAGTCTAAGCTACGACCATATCATGATTATGCGCAGTAGTTGATGGAATGGATTAGTTAAGTAACCCTCTAGCATGTTCCATGGAAAGAAAATAAGCAAGCTAATACCCTAGCTACTCTGCCTTAACCCTAACTCTTCTGAATCAGACAGAAGTTACTATTCTCCAAGAATGGGTAGTACTACTGTCGAATGATCATGACGATGAAGAAAATAAGGTTAAGCACCTAGTTTCAATGTCTGAAGTTGTAAAGAAAGATTGGCGACAATCTGTCATTGACTACTTGTGTTATAGAATACTTTCAAAAGATCCAAGAAGAACGACTGACAATCATCGTCGCGCACCTAATTTTCTTTACTACAAAGACATGCTATATAGAAGATCATTTGTAGGAGTACTCTTCTGATGTTTGGGGGAGAAAAAAGTAGTTCAAGTGTTGCAAGAAGTACACTTGACAATTTGTGGATCTCATCAGTCCAGGCCCAAGCCTTATTTTCACATTAAAAGAATAGGGTATTACTGGCCAACGATAGTGAAAGATTGTATGGACTATGATAGAAGATGTAAAGCTTTTTAATTCCATGCAAATTTCATACATCTACGTCCTTAGGTACTAAACCCAACTATACCATCTTGGTCATTCAACGTTTAGGGATTAGATGTTATTCGACCATTGCTGAAATTCTTCTGGTGAACACTTATACATCTTGGCTACAATAGATTACTTCTCAAAATGGATTAAAGCTATTCCTCTCAAAGAAGTGAAGAAATAAAATGTTGCAAACATCATCCGAGTGAATATCATATACCGCTTCAGAATCCCCCAATACATAATAACCGACAATGGCAAGCCATTTGATAACAAGTTGATAAATAAAAATTTTTATCTCTTTGGTTTTAAGCAGGTAAATTTTCTATGTATCATGTTGCCGTTAGTGTTCTATCCGAAGCATTCAATAAAACTTTATACAACTTATTGAAGAAAGTCATTTCCAATTCCAAATGAGATTGGCATGAGCAAATGGAAGAAGTTTTATTGGCATATAGAATGACTTACCACACACCGACGCAAGCAACCCCATTTTTACTTGCTTTTGGAGTTGAAGCAATCTAACCACTTGAGCGTCAAATACCTTTTTTAAGATTAGATATTCAATAAGGGCTCATCGAAGAAAAAAATTTTAAGTTGTGTCTTGCGAAGTTAGAAGCTCTTGATGAGAAGAGGTTGGAGGCTCAACTAAATCTCGAATTTTATCAAGCCCGTCTATCTTGTTCTTTCAACAAAAGAGTCTTCTTGAGGTAATTTCATGTTAGAGATCAAATTTTTGTAGTAAGAAGGCCCATAATTACCTCTCGTAAGTCTGGTTAAAATTCACCCCAAAGTGGGATGGAACATATATCGTGCAAAAAGTATATTCAAATGGTACTTATAAGCTTGTCGATGCAGATAGAGTGAAAATTGATCCTATGAACGCCAATTTCATGAAGAAATACTATCCTTGAAGGAAGATGACAATCCTTAAGACACGAGTATAAAGTGTATGTTCACTCCTGGCCTGCAAGAGTATAAACTATGTATGGCTCAAAAAAAGTATGTTAGGTTGAAAACCTCGAAAGAGCGACCTAGACAAAAGTTAGGACACAATACAAACAAACAAACAAAAAAACAGTCACCTAGAACTACGTTGTGACTTAATTTGCTTTACTGAGGTACGCAGGCATTTGAAATTTCATTTTGAGTTTAGTTGCATGAGTGTAAAAAAAAAATGTTTTCGCTCACATAAAAAGGTTATTCTTCAAGAGACTTTTTTTTTCATCAATCTTCTTACTTGCACCAAGCGTTGGTGGCTCGATGGGGTCAAACCCCTATGAAATATGAGTTTTTTTGACATAGTTGAAGTCTTTAAATCTCTAAGTTTTCAAGTTGGAGTCCTCAAATCTGGCACATCGAAGCCTTCTATGACAATTATCTAAAGCCTTCTGATGATCTATGTTTATAAACTGAAGTCTGTAAGTGGAAGTCCTTAGATGCTCTATGTCTACAAGTTTAATTCTTCAAATTTACTAAGATATTAAAGCCAATCTGATAGTTGATGTCTTCAGATGACCTATGTCTATACGTTAAAGTCTTTAAATTCACTAAGTATTTATGTTGGAGCTTTCAAATTCACCATACTAAAGCCTGAAATTTCACGAGTCTGCAAGTTGAAGTCGTCAGATGCTCTGCGACTATAAGTTGAAGTCTTCGAGTTGAAGTTTTCAAATTTGCCATATTGAATCCTTCAAAGCCTGAAAGTTGGAGTTGTCAGGTGATTTGTGTCTATAAGCTGAGGTCTTTAAATCCTTCAAACTTTCTTGAGTTTACCTTTCCTAGGGAGGGGACGAGTATCCATCCCTATGCGTCGTAAGATTACCTGTAGAATTACCTTTCTTAGGGTGGGAATGAGTATCCATCCTTATGCACCATAAGATTACCCGTAGAATTACCTTTCCTAGGACGAAGACGAGTATCTACCTTTTTATGCGGTAATATTACCTATAAAATTACCTTTCTTAGGGTGGGGACGAGTATTCATTCCTATGCACCGTAAGATTATCATGAAATTATCTTTTCTTAGGCCAGGAATGAGTATCCATCCCTGTGTACCATAAGATTACCCATCGAACTACCTTTCTTAGGATTGGGACGAGTATCCATCCCTATGTGCCATAAGATTACCTTCTTCATAGACCATCCTTTGAAGCCTACCTACAAAAAGAATAAAGGAAAAGACAACACAAAGAAAACACAATTAGAAAAGGGTTCGTTACCTATCAAGACGTTTCGAACTCAAGAGTCATATATCACCAACTTGCATGGGCTTGAGACAAGATATTTTGGTGAAGAAGAAGCCCTTAAATCCTAATTTCCAGCAATTAAAACACCTTTTTATGGTGATGTTTCCACATCAAAGTATAAATGATTTGGTGAGGCGACACAAATCTGAAATTCTCCGCCAGACATAATTTAGGGTCAATTTCAAAAATTTATAGAGGACGATCCAAAAGGAGTTAAATTCAAAATCTTGGATATGTTATATGCACATGTTTTTAAAATCTATAGAATTAAGTGGATCATCATTTTTTGTATTCCCACATTGAGATATAAATTTTCTTGGTGTCATTGAGCAAATCTAAAACTGTTGGTGCATCAAAATCTAATGTTGACTTGGGATAACACCTGAAATAATCTCCAAGGTATTAAATTATGAATTTCAGATATGTTATAGATCTTTATTTCTAGTTTTACAAGAATCAAACGGCTTGTGATTTCTTTCTTCCTACTTCAAAATATGAAATTTTGACAAAGATGCGCAGATGTGAAATTTTCAGCATGAAAAAATTTAGGGATAGCTTCAAAAAATTATCGAGAATTATATTGAATAATTTTGATCTAAATTTTTGATATGTTAGAGATCTCGAAGTCTAGTTTCTAGAATATCAAACTCTTCATGATCTCAATATTCCTACAATGAGATATGAATTTTCTACCACTAACACGCTGGGCTGAAAAAAGATGACGAAAAATAAAAGAAAAATAGATGGGAAAGAAATTACCTCAACATTATTTATGACTTGAAAATCCAAAATTGATATTGAAAAAGTGGAGAACCTACATCTTTTTATTGGGTTGTAGGGTGACCGTTTCCTTCTCCACTATAAATTCAACTTGGAAGAGTTTTTGTCTCCAATATAAATTTAAATTGAAAGTTGTTTCCTTCTTCAACATAAATTCAAATTAAAGGTTATTTTCATATCCAATATAAATTAAAATTGAAGGTTGTTTTCATCTCCAATATAAATTTAAATTGAAGGGGTTTTATTCCCAATTAAGTAAGGTGGTGAAATTTTTTTCAAAATCTATTTGAAATAGGACAAAGTCAAAATATCCTAGTAGAAGTAGACATCACTAAGAAATTTATTATTGGATTCGGATATCATGTATCACCATTGAGTCTTACGTGTAGAAATTCATGAAATAAATTAGATAAAAAAAAAAACTTTTGACAGGCAATATCAATATGCAAATTGCATGGTTCAGCTTTAACTTTTCTCAACTAATGAAATGGGGTGCTCATATGTATGAAAATTTTTTAAGCACGAAGGAAGCATGTTTAAGTAATCATACTTCAAGTCTGGTCTCTAAAGTATACACTCAACTAGCCTTGAAATAGGGAGCATTTTGTAGGCAACGAAATTTTATTAAATTAAAATTCGTACGAAATTTGGATTATATTAAATTCAAAATATATTAGTCCTAAATAAATATTGTGGATTAATATAATTGGATTAATTATTAAGTCCAAACATGTATGAATTTAAATAAAGTCCAATTTTTATTGGGCTAGCCCATTGATTTGGATTACAAATGATGATCTCACTTTGCTAAACCCGGGATATTGATATATTCTAGAGGCCCAAATGAGTGCCACTTATCGAATGATGTGATATGCCAAGTCAAGTGAAGGAGCCAATAAGACCATGCCACATGTCAAAATGCTGCAACAGGCCTAATGAAATCAAAAACCCATAAAAGGTGTTATGTCAATTGAATCTAATTGGTAAAAAAAAATTCATTGTAATGCATTGAAACTACCCCTGGATGTCACACAGTGCTTAGGACCACAAGTGATCCCAAGCTAACTCTTATACTGGCATTACTCGTGAGAAACTAAATAAAATACATTAATCTGAAAGAAATAAGTGGAAGATATGACTTTACTAAGTAGGTTCAATACGAAACTGTATAAAACAATTACAACTCTGGTTATACAAAACAAAAATGAAATTTAATACATCAACTATACTAACTGTCTATGAGGCCTCTACTAATATTGACTATAGGTAGCCGGGACATGACCCCCATCTATCCCGAATCAATACGACTGATAAAGAAAACAAGATGCTACTAGAATTGTGATTGACTCAAGCCCTTGGATAAAAAGGACTCATCACCTCACTACAACAAAATGCATATATAGCTTTAGAATACATCGTAGCTAAACGTGAAAAATTTCATGGCTAAACACTTTAGCCACCAAATTTTTTCTGTAGCATTCGTAGTAAGAAGTGGCGTAACTAAAGTTAGCTACAGACTTTACATAGTTCACGGCTAACTGCTAATACTTACAGCTACAAAAAATATTATGTTGTAGCTGTGATGATAAAAAAATTCTTGCTACGAAATATATACTTATGACAAGTAATTTTATTTTTTTTCCATGACAAATAAAACTTGTAGTAATCTTTATATTATAGCTATAGTGTCTTCTATTGTGGCAAAAGATTTAATTTATTTGCTATGATAATTTAAAATTTATGGCTATTTCGTATCTCAATTCGTGTTAACAATACTTGTATTTAGCTACCAAATAAAAAATATATAGCTATACACTGAAGTATTTGCCATAAATATTTCATGATGTGGCTAAAAATATATTCTTTTTGCTACAAAATGCATAAGTTATAGCTCATTTGAATTAGAAATGGAAAGTGAATATTAGTCAATTTTTTATGATTATATTTAGATTTAGCCATAATTACAAATATTCATTAAAGAATACTGACATAAGCATTATTAACCACAAAAATCTCTATAATATAATTAAGACTAAAAGAAAAATCTAAAATAGATTCAATAATTATATTATTATAATTTAAAGAATCTTCCACAAGCTTTGTTAGTATCAAAAGTTACATATAAGTATATTTTATATTTTTTTAAAAACACCATCTTGCTTGAGTCCATGATACGTAGTCTCTGCTTCCATGGTCTTCAATAGCACCTTAGTTTGATCAACATCTGTCTTAATTTGTCATTTATTTGCTTTTATTCCACTGCTACATCTGTTGATAATGATAAAGTATTTTAACATCAAGAAAATAAGTACCATTACATTCAAGTACGTGTATACATAGAATTCAAGGAAAAAACTATATCTTAGATAATTTTTTACAAAAATTTAACTAATAAAAACAAGCAAAAAAATATAAAGCAGCCAAATAAGTAAACAAACCTGTAACCTTCTTCAAAATCTGTAAATATAAATCTCAAATTTCAGTATCAATTCTAATACCCATACGAAAATCATCTTTACATTAAAAAAATCTAAACAATTTAATGCAATATCCATATAGTAAAAACTTATCTTTTTTACTTGAAGAATTTCTTGTTTGAAACCTACAAAAAAATTTAAATTAATTAGACAAACATAACATATAAAAAATTTGAATTAAATTAAAAAAATAAAAATATGAAAGGTTGAGGGGTGAAAGGGGTGTGGGAAACATAGAAGGAATGGAAAAGAAGAAAGAGAGATTAGGTTTGTTAATGAAAAGAGAGATTAAGTTAATTTATTGGGTATTAAAATTTTGGGAGGAAAACTTTTATTTTTGGCAATTTTTAAGTTTTGGGGGAAATATGGAAAAAGGGTGAGGCGGTGGTGGAGGGTTTAGGTTATCAAAAGTTTTTGTTTTGATCAATTAGTCTCTGCGTGTGTGTTTTAATTTTTTTAAGTATTATTATAAAGTTACTTTTTTCTATAAACAAATGCCAATAGTATTATTTAATAAAAAAATATAAAGAACAAAATTATCAAATGAAAATAGTAATAAAATATATGATAAAATTATGTATACTTTACTTTAAGTTAATGGAAAAATTCAAGTATTTATATGAAATAAATATTAAAGATATTACTTTTCAACTTTTTTTTGTCCCTATAATATTGTTATTAGTTTAGTTATATACTTCATGTTTTAAAAAAATATTAATTTATAGTGTATAATTGAATTTATGATTATTCTTAAGTTTAAATTATTAATTTTTAATTGAAATTGAAACTTACAAAAAATGCAAATTAAATGACTTATATAGATTGAAATTTCAAATAAAAATTTTTAATATCACAAAATCTATATAATCTATCTATACATAGTAGGAGAAACAAAATAATATTGTAATGACAAGTGTCAATTACCATATAATTAAAGTTTGAAAATTATATTAAGGTAGGAATTTCAAAATATTAAATGTCAATTTAGTTTATTAATATCTATAATGTGAATTTAAATTTATATTAAAGTGTCCTAATTTCTATTGGTGAAATTATACTTCCACAATATTCGATTACTTCAATTTAAATCTAAAATACATATAAATATTAACTAACATTTTTTAAGTGAAAATATCAAACTTATATAAATTTTAAATGAATTATATGACTTCAATATCCAATTTAATTATTTTTATAAAAAGTTTAAAAATAAAATAAGGCTATTAACTTATTTATACGGAGTAGGAGAAAAGAAACAATATTGTGATGACAATATCATCACCATAAAATCTTACGTTTAAAAATTATTTTACGATTAAAATTATAAAAAAATATATTAATTCAGATTTTTTATATCAACAACATAAAATTTAAATCCAAATTAAAGTGTTTTATCTGGGTCGGGGGGGGGGGGGGGCAAGGGGAGGGGGGTTTCATATTTCTACAACATTCAATTATCTTAATTTGAATTTAAACAAAAATATAAATTTTAAATTTTAATTTTTTTTAGTTTGAATTAAAAATATAAAAACTATTTGAACTATATGACTTAATATATCAAGTTTAAAATAAAAAATTCAAACGAAAATGTTAAAATGTTAGTATCTCTATCTTTATTAGAGTATACATATTAATTGTTTTTCACCAAGGTATCATTTTTTTAGAAAAAAATTCTAGACTAATTTGTATTGCATCTTTGAATAAAGTGTGACAATTATTAATTAAAGGTTAAAAATTAAATTAGAAAACTCATTTAGATATCATGTGTAAAAATTACAGAAAGGGAGATAAATAATGTAGAGATTATAATTTGAATTAATTTTTATTGAATAAAACAAAATAAGCATACAATTTACTTTGTTAAATAAATTATAAAATATTTAATTGTTACGTTATTTAATAATTTCTGTATATCCCACGAATACAAATATTAATATACATACTACCTCAACAATTAGTAAAGTTTTTTATGAATACTTTTAGAGGAAATAAGTGATTACATATAAGAAAAAATAAGTGCTAATTTTAAAGTAATAAAGTATCAAATATACAAAAATAACTTTACAATTTTCAATGAAAAAATAGTTGTACATATTTAAAAAGTACAATTAATATTAAAAAATGACATGTTGCAACAAGATAAAATACAACGTCGTATAAGTTTAAGAAGTTCGTAGATAAGTTTGAAATTATAAATTGTTATATAAATTGTCTATGGTTTAAAATTATCTGCTTTCTCTCTCTCTCTCTCTCTCTCTCTCTATATATATATATATATATATATATATATATATATATATATATCACCTTTTCATTTTAATTATATTTGAAACTTACAAATTGGATCTTATAAAATTGAATTTGAAACGATCGGTAGAATAATAAACACCTCTAATTATATTGAATTGATAAATAAATTCGAGACAAATAATAATTATGAAAACAGTTGGTCATGAAGAAGTTTGAATGAAATTTATTGAAATTTACTAAATTTGACATGATTAGTTAATCGAAAGAAATATAATCAAGTATTTATTTAAATTATATTTAAGATTTATAAAATGTAAAATTGAATTAAATCGAACTATTAACACCTCTAATCATATTGGATTGATAAATATAATATTTCCTTAAGCTTCAGTGAGACTGTGAAGTTATATTTAAGTTCAATATAATTAGATAATCAAAATTAGTTGGATATAATCATATATTTACTATATATTAAAAATTCACAAGTAGACATATCGTATTGAATCAAATCAAATGATTAACATATCTAGTTCCTCTATATTATAAGTACTACAACAAATTTTAGCTCGTGATTGAAAAAATTATTAGCTGTAAAATTTAATAATAATAATAAATTTGTGACTTAACTATTTCGTCATGAAAAAATAATTAGTTATTATTAAGTCAACTATTGCCACGAATTTTTAGTACTCAAAGGAAAAATATCTACAACTTCAATAATTTATTTTAAATAATGTTTTTATGGCTAAAAGATCGCTATTGCTATAACAAGTTTCAACACATGTCAAATATTAAATATTCTTTACGAAATCTTATTATAGCAAAAATTCTATGGGTATATCATTTAATATTACAACAATCTTTACTAACATGAAAAAAAAATAGCCATAAAATTATATTTTAACTAATTTATTGTGGCTAAAAGGTTATTATTACTACTAAGTTATAACTCATGACAAAAATTAATAATTAGCTACGAATATTTTCTATAGCAATAAAGACGTGGCTATATCATTTAACTATTGCCACAATTTTTATAATTTGAAGCAAAAAAATATATATATTTAGCGATAATATCTTGTTTCAAATAGTTATTATGGCTAAAAGGTCACTATTGCTACAATAATTTTTATCGTGTGACAAAAACTTATGATCAGTAATCAAATTTTACTGTAGCAGTAAAGTTGTAGCTATTTAAGAACTATTACGATGATTGTTAGTAATTGTAGCAAAAATAAGGAATTAGCTTTGTCAGATTAATTTTTGTGGCTATGAAATTTTACAATTTTGTAAATAGCTACTAAATTCAAATTTTTATGGCTATTACTAAGTAATAGCTATGATTTTTCAATTCTTAGCTTAGAGTTCGTAGCAACAGATACATTATGTTGTAGTGCCTGCTGACTGAAAGTTGCACACTGTCTGATTATAATGTGTGGGCTGCAACTGGTACCTATATTATGAAACAATGTAGCACATAGACGTATATGTGAATTAGTACTTTTGGAATGTATTGAGTATGTGGGGGTGAATGCATAAGTAAAACAATAATTCAATATTCATACAAAACTTTTAAAGGATGCATGCTAGGTGTAAATGACTCACCTTGGCTCGAATAAAACATGTATTGCGAACTAATAAAACATGAGTAGGTAAAATATTGATAATCTTTTTGAGTCATAATGCTTTGTTCTAAAAGTTGTAATTTTACTCTTTTTATTGGGATTTTCATCCAACCGACATAAACCATGTGAGCTTTCATGGAGTCCAAAGTCTTACCCACATTGGGGAGAGCAGCTCTACCCTTGCCATCGGAATAGAACCTTATCTTAAGTGATCATTGACTTAGCCTACTATGGGCACTTAAACCTACGATGGGTTGTAGTTCTGGGACATGATACCTTGAAATCATATCCAACTCGGTGCTAAATACTACTCCCATACTTATATGCTCAGGCTTTAAGGAAATCCACCTTAAAATAGCACAAGGATTTATAATAAAAACTAATTGTGCTTCTCTTTCTTTAAATCATAAACTTTATGAACAATGCGGATTTCTTATCTTAGCTTAGGATCAAAAGATCAATTTCTTTCTTAAATATTGGTAAACAACTTATAAAAGAGGCTTAAGATCATAGTTTTCTTGAAATCTCAAAACTTATACGTGGGTTTAAAGCATATGTACTTAATTTCCAGAACTTCACTATAAAGCTTCATTCTCAACAATCATCTTGAAATTATTCAACAATATCAATTCACAATAAAAAGGTGCAATTCATGATATAAACCTTCAAGTCAAAGCATAAATAGATGATATAAACATGCACTTCAATACGTAAATCGCTTGTAAATTCATAAACTAAAAAAAAGTAGTTTGGGTATGAATCCTAATTTGCAAATCATGAAATCTTAAGAAAAAGAATAATTTTTGGACATAAGGATGAAAGAGGTATCCTTGTTCATAAATCCACATACCTTAATGACGAAGAAATTGTGAAAAGATTGAACCTTTTAGCTTGATTGCCCAAATTCTGAGTTGTTTTTATCCTCTTATGTATTAGATGATGAACTAATAATTTTGATAGGGTAAAACGTGTTTAGGGACTATTAATCTCTTGTAGTTATGTTTAGGGACGGTTATGTAGTGTCAAATGACTTGGTTGCCCTCGAAATTACTCAAAAATGGAGTTTCTATACCACTTGGCCATAGGGTTTACGGCGTAAACTCCATGACAAACATTAGGCTTTGCAGCGCAAACCCTATGACAAATATTAGGCTTTGCGATGCAAATCCTATGGCAAACATTTTCTAGTGAACGTTTGCGATGGTATGGCGATGCCTAGCCATCACCTAACTCTAGTTTGCGACCCTAATTTAGTTTTGAGGTCCTTAAACACTCCCAACACCCCCTACAACATCAACACATGATCTTTCATCACTACGGGGGTCCTAAAGATTATTTTAGAAGCATCGAAAGGATGTTAAGACTATGGGGTGTTACATTATCTGCCCCTTAGAGTCATTTATCCTCAAATGATGGATATGAACTCGTTAAAGTCTTAGAAATATTGAATAATGTAGACATGATATGTCTTCTAAGAAAGGATATAACTGAGCTGAAACATTAAAACTTTCAGCATGAAACTAATTTCTGAGATGACTTGATTTTACTTACTATTAAGGAGCTGATTCATGCTGAGAGTTTAAAACTCGCTTGAGGTGTTCATGATACAATCAGACATACAGAACTATGAAGTGATGACTTATGCAAGCATGAACCATGAGACATGATGCACCGAGGGTATTACACTGTCTGAGCTGGAATACTTGGAAAACTGAGGTTATGCTCTGAGCACTTATGAACTGAGTCATGACTAAATAGTTGAATCTGAAACATGATGCACGGTGCATGATGCATGAACTGAGTTGAATTAGTAATTTGCATGAATGTGAGCAATTACCTCATGGAATAGCCATATTTATGAAATATCGATAGTAAGACTAGATAGAAAGATGGAAAATAATAGGAGCTTATTTGTATGATTACTAAACTGAATTGTTGGCTATACAGACTGAATTATACTGAAAGCTTATACTCAACGAGAGTATTTCTTCAACACTCTTTGCAAGAAGTTCTAATAACATTAGGGAGGAAAGAATTCTTGGGCACGATCTGAATAAGATATCTAAGTAAGGAATCTTAATATAAATATAACTCTATAACATAGAACATAGGCCTACGAAACAAAAGCTGGGGTAGAATTACTAGGCCTTAGGCAATACAACTATCACTTTCAAGCTTAGACATACTCCTCAAATACTCCCTCAACTATACGTTCCCCATCAATACTGCACTTCACTTGAGGCTACTTATGATCTTCACATAGTCATTGATAACCCTATCTACTGTAGTCTAAGATGAACTGAATTCTCATACTATATTCAAGCCTACTCGAATCTACAAAGTACTACACATAACACCATAACACTAGTCTGAACCATGAATTCAATACCCCATGCATTTTCATAACTTCATATCGCAAGAATAACTCTTCTTACCCTCTTCAATAACTAAATTCAATCTTCTTACTAGAAATTCACTAGCACACAATGCACCCATCCACTTACATACCATGATGACATTCAAGCCTATCATTATAGCCACATACGAACTTCTAAGAAAACACCCATAAAAATATCTTTCTCATATTCTTTAAACCTATATCAATAACAACTTCCATGCACCATCCCTAAAAACACACACATGAAATTTCAACTACTCATAATGTATACAAAAAAGCTCTACCTCAATCATTCTTCACACTTATAACTTGAGATACAATAAGCACGTAGCAATCTTTTCCCAACATGAGATGTTTACTCTCTCATCTCTAAGCAATTACTCATCTCCACTATTAATTCATAAGGAAAGGTCACTGAAGAATTAGAATATGAGGACCTAGAATATGAAAGAATACTATGCATAACTTGGACACTTAGTTCTAGGAATTGAGTATACTGTGAAGCATGAGTATACGAGTCATGAACTCCATGACCTAAGTTTGGAGTTCACAAATTCGTGAATTACGATTCGTACTGCTGAGTGAATTGGAACTCCTACTAGGGACTGGAAGCATACATGATTCTATGGAAAGTGCATGAATATAATCATGGAGCTAATATGTAAAGCATGAGTAGATATCGTGATGACTGAAGCATAACAATTTGCACTGAGATAAGAATGGGTCGAGCACCTTCCTCCCTTACTAATGTTCTACAACACACTGACATCACTACTAGAATCTAAAAGCCTGACTTGGTTTCTTATTCTATCATCTCCTCCTTAGCTTTTTGCTATCATTCTAATTCTGTGGACCCTTAATAAATTCTAAGCTGAACGGTAACTACATTACTCTAGGGTCCAAGATATAATAATACACATAAATAATACACCCTGAAAGACTACACCTGAAAGTGTAAAACCCACTGCTAATACTTCTTCTAAGATAGAACTCTTAACTTTCTATAGCCCCAATGACATCATATAATAACTTGAACACTTACTAACTTAGAATCTTCTGAGCATCACAATACCCTGAGTTCCCACCATCTAGAGCTTCAACTTTTCTTTCTGTTAGCTCAATCTTCCCAGATTCAACTTAGATTCTAACACTTAACATGGATATTCCCAAACTTCTAATGAACTATACTAACTTCATCCTTGAACACTCCCTTATTATATACTATACTTAACTTTTCTTAGCTTTAGCACTCATCACATACTTACACCCTTCTTAACAACATGCTTCCCTTACTAAACATAGAATCTACCTCTTTTCCATCATAGCCTACCATGATCACATCTCTAAACTTATATTCTTCCCTAAATCACAAGAATCAAAATCATACCAAAAGACTCAACATCACCTATTTATAAATCCTTAACTTAGCTATTAAGAACGCCATATACTGTATAACTAACCTCCTTCCACTTAGAAACTCGAGGGTACTACTAACCACATAGAACATATAGTAACCTTAGAAAATAATACAAGCCCATATCACCTTAGGCACACCTCTACATCATATTAACAACATCATACTCAATTGCAAATAAATGAACTTAAACTCTTGCATATACTGTTCAAGCCTACTAGATCACTTCTATATAACTAGTATCATTAACCAAGCCATCACTATTTTCACCTTGATGATCATCCACTGTTCGAACTTAGCATCTAGAGCTAAACATGATTTACAACCCAACCGCACATACTATTCTCACTTGGAAGCTATAAAATAAAGCATCAAGAAACACTAGTCCACTAGAATCTCATAATAACGATAATTGATCATGATCGTATGGCCTATCTTAATATTATCACATCATTCTTCTACACATCACTACGATTAACCCATCTATACACCTAAATTCCTTTCATAGCTATATAAGTTTAACTAAAGTCATTGCAACCTCTAAGAAGCCTAAATTCACAATACGCAACCACCAAATACTTTCATCAATAACCTATACCTTTCTAACACAATAACTACCATTAATAACTCCTTTCCTACTTCAAGGGAACAATAATTTACCTTAACTAACAACCCCTTCTCTACCTTCTACTAAACTAACACATGAGGATATATCACTTCACTACTAACTCAATCGTATGCAAAGGTTCATCTATACATATTCGATCAATCACCATTACCACCTTTCTTGTAACTACACTTCTAAACCTATACTTTCAACTATAAGAAGGTTCTACCACTTATGAATTATAGCACTTAATGTTATAACATCCCTTGAATGCAAACTCTATTTAACATTCTGGGTTCATACTATCTTCTTTCATGAGCAGTATCTGTATTGAAGGGTTAACAAGGAATCTGAATACATATCTTACTCTGTCTTAACTAAATTACCCATAAGGATGAAGAAATAACTTTCAACTTAAGGAACTTATAACAGACCAGCGAGCTCCTCTCAAGCCCCTTATGTGACTTCTGAAGTTACTGATAGTAACTATGAGAACATCATCTTGGGAGGAATTGGAATCTAATACTCATATTATCTTAGAAATTTACAGATGGAGAATTATGGAGTTACACCCGACCGACAGAAATTTTTGAGAGGACAACTTTATAGCATGATCTAGAGCATGAAGAAGGAAAACATTTCTTAAATGCCTTGTAGCCTCTCGAAGAAAAGTACAAATGTCTCCGTACCATTCCACAAGACTCTACTAGACATGGCTGCATAGAAACCCTAGGAAACTTGAACTATGGGCTCTGATACCAAGTTTGTAATGCCCTGAAACTACCCCTTGGATGTCACACGGTGCTTAGGACTATAAGTGATCGCGAGCTAACCCTTATACTGGCATAACTTGTGAGCAACTAAATAAAATACATTAATCTAAAAGAAATAAGTAAAAGATATGGCTTCACTAAATAGGTTCAATACAAAACTGTATAAAACGATTACAACTTTGGTCATACAAAACAAAACTAAAATTTAATACATCAACTATACTAACTGTCTATGAGGCCTCTACTAATATTGACTATAGGTAGCCAGGACATGACCCCCAGCTATCCCGAATCAATATGACCTAATAAAGAAAACAAGATATTACTAGCACTGTGATTGACTCAAGCTCTCAAATAAAAATGACTCATCACCTGCTGACTGGAAGTTACACACTCTCTGATTATGATATGTGGGTTGCAAATGGTAATACTTATATTATGAGAAAATGTAGCACATAGACGTATATGTGGATCAGTACTTTTGGAATGTACTGAGCATGTGGGGGTGAATGCATAAGTAAAAAAATAATTCAATATTCATACAAAACTTTCAAAGAATGCATCTAAGTGTAAATGACTCACCTTGGCTTGAATAAAACGTGTATTGCGAAATAATAAAACATGAGTAGGTAAAATATAGATAATCTTTGTGAGTCATAACGCTTAGTTCTAAAAGTTATACTTTTACTCTTTCTATTGGGGGTTTCTTCTAACCGACAGAAACCATGTGAGCTGTCATGGAGTCCAACATTTTACCCATGTTGGGAAGAGATGTTCTACCCTTGCCATCGGAATAGAACCTTATTTTAAGTGATCACTGACTTAGCCCACTATGGGCACTTAAGCCGATGGTGGCTCATAGTTCTAGGTCATGATATCTTGGAATCATACTCAACTCGATGCTAAATACTACTCCTATACTTATATACTCAGACGTTTAGGAAATCCACCTTCAAATAGCACAAGGGTTTATAATGAAAACCAAATTGTGCTTCTCTTTCTTTAAATCATAAACTATATGAACAATGTGGATTCCTTATCTTAGCTTAGAATCAAAAGAGAAATTTCTTTCTTAAATCTTGGTAGACAACCTATAAAAGAGGCTTAAGATCATAGTCTTCTTGAAATCTCAAAACTCATACTTGGGTTTAAAGCATATGTACTTAAATTTTAAAAATTTCACAATAAAGCTTCATTCTCAACAATCATCTTGAAATCATTCAACAATATCAATTCACAATAAAGAGGTGTAATTCATGATATGAACCTTCAAGTCAAAGCATAAATAGATGAGATAAACATGCACTTCAATACGTAAATCACTTGTAAATTCATAAACTCAAAACGAAGTAGTTTAGGTATGAACCCTAATTTGTAAATCATGAAATCTTAAGAAAAAAACAAGTTTTGAGCACAAGAATGAAAGAGGTATCCTTTTTCATAACCCTATATACCTTAATGACAAAGAAATTGTGAAAAAAATTAAACCTTTAAGCTTGATTTCCCAAACCTAAGTTGTTTTTCACCTCTTGTGTATTAGATGATGAGCTAATGATCTTGATAGGGTTAAAACGTGTTTAGAGACTATTAGTCTCATGTAATTATGTTTAGGGACGGTTATGTAGTGTTAAATGACTTAGTTGCCCTCGAAATAACTCAAAAATGGAGTTTCTACACCACTTGTCCATAGGCTTTACGGCGCAAACTCCATGGCAAACATTAGGCGTTGCGGTACAAACCCTATGGTAAACATTTTCCGGTGAACGTTTGCAATGGTATGGCAATGCCTAGCCATCGCCTATGCTCTAGTTTGTGACGCTAACTTTGTTTTGAGGTCCTTAAACACCCCTCCCCCCCAACATCAACACATGATCTACCATTACTACAGGGGTCCTAAAGATAATTTTAAAAGCATCAAAAGGGTGTTACGACTATGGGGTATTACATTCATCTTCGTCATGACTCTTTACTTCCTACAACTATAAATAGGGGTCTCATAATTCAGAAAAGGACCAACAATTTAGCAAGAAGCAAGAGAGAGCTCGTGAATCAAACACCGCAGATTTTTTCACAAGTTCAAGTATTCAAGATCAATGTATCAAGACTACAAGATTCAAGAACAAGCCCAAATGCCCTTGAATTCAAGTACAAGTCGATATCAAGTCCATCAAATCTGCATATCAAGATTCAAGATCAAGACCTCAAGATTCAAGAACAGACTCCAAAGCCCTTGGATTCAAGCACAGGTCAAGATCAAATCCATCAAGTTCACAAATCAAGTTCAAATTCAAGATCAAGATCGAATCCCTTGAATTTATATTTAAAAAGGCGAATTAGAGGATTCATAGAGATTATAACACTCACTTATTGAAATTAATAAAATGATTGTTGCAGTATTCTTCTTGTCTCGATTATTTATTTTTTCGACTCAAAATTTTATTGTCCAACAATCACAATTAATGTGAACTCATTGATTCTAAATCTTGAGGATTAGTCAATGATAATAATAATACAGGTAGGAATGAGGATACAACAAAGGAAATGAAGAGCTCCACTCTTCATTAATTTTTATACAATAATTCTCTTATTATTCTACTATTGTAGAAGTGAGCTAACATCACCTAGTTTCAACATGCCTGCCTGTCTAATATCATTTAATTTTATAATAAGGCTAATTTACTCATTTAATGATGTTATACTCATATCATTAACTGTGTTATACGTTTCTTGCACCTAATCTTGAGTGCACACTTAATAGCCATTTCACCATGAGTATTTTTTCACTTTTTTTTTGAAAAATTATTTCACTTTAGTAAAAAATAGTGTTTGGCCATGAAAATTCCAAATACAATTTGAAATTGAATTTTGGAAAAGTGAAAACAAGAAAACTTGTTTTCACTCTTACTTCTCCCAAAAAAATTTAAAAATAATTTTAATTTATATTCATGGCCGAACACAACTCCAACTCCAACTTCAATTCCAACTCTATTTTCAACTTCAAAAAATTATGTTTTCATGACCAAACGGGATCTAAATTGAATCTTTCCATCCTAAGTAGTCGTTTAGCCATGAGTAATTTTTTTTTCTTTTTTTCGAAAAATTATTTCACTTTAGTGAAAAAAATGAAAACTGTGGTGTTTGTTCATGAGAATTTCAAATATAATTTCGGAATTGTATTTGAAAAAGTGAAAACAAGTTTTACTTGTTTTCACTCATACTTCTCTCAAAAAATTTTAAAAACAACTTTAATTTATATTCATAATCAAACACAACTTCAACTTTAATTTCGAAAAATTATTATTTCATGGCCAAATGGGGCATAAATTGTCACTATGCCCTATTTCCTGCTTACTTGAGTTGCACCATAATTTTTAGTTATTACCGTGACAAGTGCAAAGTAGCAAAAATACAATTATCTTCTTTTCACTTTTTTTTGGCCGTACAAGCTCGTTATCATGAAAGGAGAGAAATTATTCATTTTTTTCAAAAATTATTTTACTTTAGTTAAAAAAGTGAAAATAAGATGCGTTTGATCATGAAAATTTTAATTAAAATTTTGAAATTGTATCTTTTTCACTTATACTTCTCTTATAAAATTTTTAAAAACAACTTTAATTTATATTTATGGCCAAACATAACTCCAACTTTAACTCCAACTCCAACTCCAAATAATTATGATTTTCATAGCCAAACAAGGCCTTAGCATCTCTAAAAAATATACACATAATAGTACTCTTTTCGTAGCATTTTACTTTTCCAATTTAACTTGGCACATTAATTAAGAAAAATAATTAATAGCATGATTAGTTTATTATAATACCTTATTAAATAATATTATATTTTAATTTAAAAAAATAATTAATTCAAAGAATAAAACATGAAAAAAAATTTATCTCTCTTTAATTTATAAAAAAATGATAAGTAAAATAAAAAATTAAATTAAAAAGTTTGAGAGAATTATAAAAACATAATAAGTAAAATAAATAATCAAATTAGAACTTTGGGAAAAGCAAAATTGGACGGAGGAGTATCTTCTAAAGTTTATCTCTATCCTTCTCCCCCAAAAGCCAAAGAAAAGAGCAGGCATCCTACATTTTGTGTGGTATAATCTAGAAATCCTCAGCCTATTCTCTTCGTGTGTTGTTATCGGCCATGTTTCTCTGTTTTTGGGTATTTCCATTTGCTATGTGGATTTTATTTTGTCAGTGCTGCTTTGGGGTTTCTCTTCATGTTCGAGAATTTAATGGAAGAAGAAGACCCAATTGAATTTTTGTCTCTTATACCCATATATTATATAATAAAAGCATATTGAGTTACAAGATCTTTAGGTTTTCTTCTTTGGAATTATAATAAATTTCTTGCTTTTGGGTCTTTGTTGGATTCATAGTTTTGAGGTGAAAATATAAAAAAATATAGAACTTACGGATTTGGAAGCACAAAAATTGCAGCTTGCGTTTTCTAACCTTAAGCAATAAATTTGACTTGGTACTTTCTCCAAAGCCCGTTTAAGAATTTCTATAGGCGTCGTGCAAATTAAATTTATATGCGTTGTTGTTATTTTTTAGAGCAGAATTCTGGGTTGTACGCATTTTCTATTTTAACGTAAAGAAATTTGTCCTTTTTACTGGATTGACTTATTCTTTGGTTTATTGCTTACATTGTGTAAAGTGTTTACCTTTGTTGATTTTGTGTTACAAAATCTTTTTCCTTTTTCTATAGGATTTGGTCACTTGGGTTTCTCGGGTAAGTGATCAGTGAGGAATTTGTCGAATGGATGAAGTAGTAGGACCTCGCTTATACAACTGCTATAAATATTAAAACAATGTCTCTCTTCGTGATGGTTAGTGTTTTTTCCTCTTATATCATATTGCCTCTTTTAATTTCAATTCTTTCTGATTGGAACTAATAACTAAATCAAGGCCAATATCATGACGAGATTTTGTTTTGCATGCCCAATGAA
>NC_061118.1:144519667-144524915 GCF_002878395.1 Capsicum annuum
AAAAGTAAAGTACTTACGATATATTAGTATCAATATTCAAAAACCATCAAACATCTAATGAGCTATATATAAAGGCAGCCCCAAAAAATAAGTTTGTAAGAATTTAAATTATACTATTTATATATACACACCTTTTGTTTTATTTCCATGAACGGTTTAAGAAACTAGAATTTGGTCAGCCCTATTCATTAGACGTTGGAACGTAACACAAATCACACAAGAAACAGTCAAACTCATAATTGGAAAACTATTTTTCTATGAATAAATACTTAATTGTATAGACAAAAATAAATAAATAAATAAAGCCATGCAATGTCATTTTTCCTTAAACCAAGAAAGCTGTATGTTGCCAACAAATTTCTTTTCTTCCTCATACATTACATGCTATGTGACATATATAGTTGCTTATAATGATCTGAAAAACTTAAGAAAATTAAACTTGTGCTAGATCAGTTCATCACCTTTTTTTACAATAAGCAAATACTATTTGATCAGAGCTGTATATAGAATTAATTTTAATAAACTAATAACAAACATATTTACGATGATGATCATATATCAATCAGATCACTAGTTACTTACAAATTTATCTATCCAATAAACGTTAAAAAAAATTTGAGTAAATCAATTGAGATAATCATACAGGTCGAGAAAAAACCTACAAACATGTAATTTTATGAACTTTAAAAATCATAATCATCATCTCCCTCTAGCTAGACTACGAGTATATCATGATCAATATTTGACACTATATTCCGTTGACAAATTCTATAGAACGAAATCTATATCATCAAGATCAATACCTCCTGCCAAAGCAAGTTCATGCCTATTATTCACAGGTAAGTCATCATGACACCCCAACGTAGCAAGAAAGTGTTCCCCAACTTCCTCTCCCTCTATGTACTCTATATTCTCGTTGTTTTCTTCTTTCAAAATCGAATCGATATACTCTTCGATGTCACTCATATTCTGATCATCGTTAGCTACTCCTTTTTGCTTATCACTGTCATTTTTCTTTTTCTTTTTGATCTTACAAATTACGTAACCCTTCTTCTTAATATCGTTAAGATAACTATAACGTAGAGAGTATTCCGTCATCAACCACTCGCCGTAAGCGGCCTTGATTGATGATTTGTGAGCGGTGCGGGGTATGTACTTCAAACTTTTCACGTACCCCATAAGCCTGCCATTATGGTCAAACACCTGCTTCGCTTTGCTTTGTAGATTCCATTTTCCCTTCCCCACACTTCGCTCTGTTCTTATCGAATCCGCCTTCTTTTTCTTCAACTGCGTAATGCAGTAATGGGTGTTGGTGTGGTCACCCTCGAAAATCTGCCATGCCTCCTTGTCCCCGTAAAGATCCACTTCCTGCATCAGTTTGTTTTGTTTGGGGAGTGGATCGTTCCTTGCAAAACCTAATAGATATTTCACGACTTCGGTGTGCGTTGGGTGAAATCGATATCCCATTATGGAGCAAGTTTGCTTATACCAAGACATATTGAAAGAAATATATAGTGTTTTATTACTTTGCAATGCTATAATTAATGCTTTTTAGAGGAGCTATATATAGAGATACCTAATCTTCAGAGTTAATTAACTTCCTAAGTATTTTCTACTTAGGAATGGGTTTTGATAATTAACTTGCTAATTATTTTTTAGTTAGGAAACGGCTTACTTAATTAACTTCCTAATTATTTTCTACTTAGGAAAACGTTTTTGGCTCAAGTTAACTAACTTCCTAATTACTTTCTAGGAAAAGGCTTTTGGCTTAAGTTAATTAACTTCCTAATTACTTTCTCTCTTTCGGCACGTCACCTGGCTACACTTAGCTTTTGAAAATTATCAAAATGACTTTCTTAGGTTAATTACTCAACAAAACTACTAAACATATTTATACGGTGTGTAATGTTTTATTATTTCATTTCTTTTAACAGCGTCACCCTGCCAAATTAAAATTTTCGCGCAATCCCCCTTATCAAAGAGGGTTTCATTTTAAGAACATTTAGTACATGGATACCGAGACATTGTTAAAAAGTTACTCCCTCTATTACTTTTTGTATGCTATATTTTCTTTTAGAAGTCAAACAATACAAATTTTATCCAATATTTTAAGATGTATTTCTTGATCATATTGAGTAAAGGAAAAATTACAGTTTATAGTATTTGTCATATAATTTTTGAATATCTAAATCCTAATTTTAAAAAATTAAATTAATCTAATCTAATTTAACTGTGAAACTTAATCAAATTATATCATAAAAAATAAAAAGAACATATAAAAAGGATTGAAGGGTATACTGATAATGACAACACAACGATAAATTTTTGTGGATTCTTTATGTTTTAGAATAGATGTGACCTAAAATCTTACACTTTAAATAAAAAATCATTATAAGTTTTTTTTTGTGTGTGTGATGCCTTTAATACCATGACGGAGCTAGAATTTTCACTAAATGGATTTGAAACATAAATGTAAATATACGAAGCGGCCTAAAGGGTATATATAATTTTAATCATGTATAAATGGTGTAATTTTTCGCTGAAGTGCCCTTGCTAGCTCCAATCCTACTTTATATATATATTTTTAATCATGTATAAATGATCTAATTTTTTTCGCTGAAGGGCCCTTGCTAGCTCCGATCCTACTTTCATAGGTCAATATCTATATTTTTGCCCCCCCCCCCCCCCCCCCCCCCCCCCCCCCCCCCACCTCCCTCTGATTTTATATGTTTAAATTAATTTTTTTTATGCCAATGATTCAAATCCGAGATATGTGTTCTTTTTAATTAAAAGTAGAGAGATTTTATCCATCCCACGATAACTCCTCCATAGTTAAACAACCTTTAGCTTACGAGTACAACCTGGAGTTGATCACAAACCATCAAAAACCTTATTAGCTATGTAGGCAATTCCAACAAAACAAATTAGTGAGGATTTATTTATACACTACTATATACCCTAATAATAATAATATGATTATGGGAGATGGTGGAGAAGATATAATTCATGTAATTATGTCCTCTAATTTTCTGCTTTGTAATTCCAAGTTCTGGTAATAAAAGTCATTTTATAAGAAAAAGTTGATATTGATGCAATGGGAGGATATGTGAAGACTTTTAAAGCGTAACAGTACCGCTTGTAATTCCTAGTTCTGATGAGATGCAGCGAGAATTTTTCCATCAACAAGGTCTATCATTATTGCATTAGTAATTGGAGACATTGAGAAGATTGATGTGCAATAACTATGGCTCACCTAAGTGGAGTGAATTTCCTAGCACTCCAAGTTATACTAATACAAAGACAGGTTGATGGAATTGACAATCAGCACAGTACTATCAACTATAATATGGGGGTAAAAGGACCCTGATGAAGAAGTTGCATGGTGCAGTGCCCCACATGAAAGGCAGAAGCTTTATATAGAGCAAAACTTTATAGATTGACATTGGCAGGAATAGTACAGCAATAGAGGAATCTTCAAGGCGTTAAACACAAAGGACTACTGAAAAATTAACAGTACTGTTCAAATTTGAATCGAAACAAGTTGAAGGATTGTTGCTAAAAACTGATACCAGTACTCATCATCGATGAAAATAACAAACATCGGAAAATAATGAAAAACATTTCTTACAAAATTGACTTCGGAAAAGATTGCAAAAATCAGTCATTCACAACCACTGTTGTCCACTACCTCACTCTTTATTTTTCCTCGTGATGTCCGATAAGGTGAGTGGAATGAGCCTCGAAGGTTCGGTCCCCCCGCCCTGGCATAGCGCTTCGCTTCCGGTTCTTCGGAAGAATCAACTTACGTCATGCAAAACAGCTCAATCATTTCTAAGTATCTACTTATTATACATCTACCCCTACTAATATGCATAGATCACATGGTACCGAAATCGATCATATCAAAGTTAATAACATCAAAATTGGCAATATGTCAACCAAGTCTGGGTGGTGTAGTTGGTTATCACGCTAGTCTCACACACTAGAGGTCCCCGGTTCGAACCCGGGCTCAGACATTTTCCTTTTTCTTTTTTTTTTTTTGTTTTTGGGTCCCAGGCATTCTTCTTGCCTTTTTTGTCACCTCTGTCAGGCATTTTTCTTGCCTAACCAGACACATGTATTCTCTAAAAACAACTCCAGTCGAATTGTGGGGAAGCTAGACCACAAATCTGAATTTAATCTTTTTGAAAATGTACTGCTTCCCACTATCGCCTTCAACACACAATCTTTATCCCTCAAACTGCTCATCATCTCCTCATTTTCTTTCCCCACGCCCTCTTAAAAATCAAGCAAAAGATTTGATTTTTGCTTCAAGAAAAAATAATGGGTTTTGTAGTTCAGCCAAAACGGTGTCCATTTCTCTAATTAATTCCGGAAATCAACCAAAAGATTCGATTTTTACTTCAAGATTAAAAACCAAAAGAGTGTCTTTTTCTCGAATTAGTCTGGGAGATGAACAAAAAGATTCGTCTTTTACTTCAAGATTAAATTGTGGGTTTTGTAGTGCAGCCAAAAGGGTGTCTTTTTCTGGAATTAGTTTGGGAAATGGTGATCGTTTGGTCAATGGCAGCTGTACTGGAGAATCATAATTAACTATATATATTGTTATATAGTTTAAGTGTGAATTTAATTTTTTTTTTATTTTATAGTTTGAGGTGAAAATAATATCTTTTTTTTAATATAAATCACATAGAAAACAGTCAAACTCATAATTTGCTAGAAAACTTTTGTATGAATTTCATTGCAAAACAAAAAGAAAATAAAGGTACATTAATGTCATTTTTCCTTAAACTAAGAAAGTTTTACACCAATTCATTCTTTTTTTAATGATGATGCTAAATGACCATAAAACTTTAATCATAATATGATCATAATATTAAAAAGTCTATAGTAGCCTTTTACAATTTTTTTGTATTATTTTTAAAGTCAAGGTAATTAAACACTAAAATATGTATACTCCCTATATTGCAATTTAATTGAAACATAAATTCTTAGGTTAGAATATCAATAGTCTTATACCATTAAAATACATATATTTCCTCGAAAAACGTACATATTTTTTGCTATAACTCAAACACTACGTTTACTGTCTTATTTTTTCTCATGTTCTGCTCTTACTGTCTCTTCTTGTAACTAAAATTATCTCTAATTTTTTATTTTTTTAAGTATATGATTAAATAAAATTAAAATATATATTTAAATAATTCTCAGGCATAATTTGAAAGATATCGCAATGACGACAACTCAA